>NC_030429.2:26635085-26637585 GCF_001660625.3 Ictalurus punctatus | reverse complement strand
GAGAAAGAAAAAGGAGACACAAGGAGATCTGAACTGCAGGAGTGAAGGGTGTGGCACACAGTGGCATTTCATGTGTGTGTGTGTGTGTGTGTGTGTGTGTTGTAATCTGGTCTCGTTTTGATTCCAGCAGCATGATTAACAGTGTAAAAGGTCAGAGACCGAGTCACAGTGTTACTGTACAGGAAGTAAGGGTTAAGTGTGCATGTATTTGGGCTGGTGTGCTCGGCGCTTAAATGCTTATTCATAATTTTATATTCCATCAGAGATGAGAAGAGAACCTTCACACAATATAATAGAATACACACACACAACACGGAACACACACACAACACGGAACACACACAGGTCAGCCACAACATTAAAACCACCTGCCTAATACTGTGTAGGTTCTCCTTGTGCCAACAAAACAGCTCCGAGCCGTCAAGGCACGGACTCTACAAGACCTCTGAAGGCGTGCTGTGGTATCTGACACCGAGACGTTAGGAGCAGATCCTTTAAGTCCTGCACGTTGTGAGGTCGGGCCTCCGTGGATCAGACTTGTTTGTCCAGAACATCACAGACGCTCGATCGGACTGAGATCTGGAGAATTCGGAGGTCGAGTCAATGACGTGAACTCTTTGTCATGTTCCTCAGACTGATCCTGAACAGTGTGTGCAGTGTGTCAGGGAGCGTTATCCTGCTGAAAGAGGACACTGATATTAGGGAACACCGTCACCATGAAGGCGTGTACTCGGTCTGCAGCAGTGTTTAGGTGGGTGCTACGTGTCAAAGTAACATCCACATGAATGCCAGGACACAAGGTTTCCCAGCAGAACATCGCCCAGAGCGTCACACTGCCTCCACCGGCTCGCCTTCTTCCCATAGTGCATCCTGATGCCATCTCTCTTCCCCCTGTAAGTGACACACACACACAAACACACACACACACACACCCGGCCTACACATGATGTAAAACAAAACCGATTCATCACACCAGGCCACCTTCTTCCATCGCTCCATGGTCCAGTTCTGATGCTCACGTGCCTACTGTAGGGCATCAATGAGCCTCGAGAGCCCATGACCCTGTCACTGGTTCACCGGTTCTCCTTCCTTGGACCACTTTTGGTAGGTACTAACCACTACATACCGGGAACATTCCACAAGACCTGCTGCTTTGGAGACGCTCTGACCCAGACGTCTAGACATCACACCACATCACAATTTATCCCTTGTTGAAGTCAGAACCTTACACTTGCCCATTTCTCCTGCTTTCAACACATCGACTTCGAGAACTGACTGATATATCCCACACCTTGACAGATTATCACTGTTATTCACGCCACCTGTCAGTGGTTTTAATATGACGGCAGATGGGTGCATATAAAACACAATAAAACAGAATGCAATACTGTAGAACATTAAACAGAATGGAGAACAGATTACAATTTAATAGAAGAGAAAGAAGGGAACTCCAAAGGAATAGGACAGGATGGAATTCAATATAAAAGAATAGAACAGAGCCCAATACTATAGAATATAAATAGTTCGTTTCTATAGTAACAGCTCGTTTACATCGCGTTCAGTCAGGTGTAATTTCAACCCCTTTTTATTTCAAAGGGCAAAAACGCCCATATCCGCTATAGGCAGCTGTGCGCACATGAGTGTGTGTGTGTGTGTGTGTGTGTGTGTGTGTGTGTGTGTGTGTGTTACAGAAAATGCTAATGATGATTTAGTGCCAGTCAACAGATCTACTCACCAAACAAATGTGTGTCCTTGGCCAACACACACACACACACACACACACACACACACACACACACACACACACACACACACACACACACACACACAGACATTTGCTGACATATCAACAGGACAAAATAACTGACAATGCCCGGGGTGATGAAGGAGAAAGAAAGATGAAGAGGGGAACAGCAAAATCATGTGAAAGGGCAGGAAGAGGAAAGAGGAGAAAGTAGTAGAGGATAAGAAAAGGTGGAAGAAGAGGAGAAGAAGAGAAAGAAGAACGGAAGTAGAAGGAAATAGAACACAACCCACGGGAATGAAATAAAACAGAACAGAACACAGTGGAGTAAAACAACAACGGAGCAGACACGGCGCAGTAGAATATAATGGAATACAATAGAACACAATAGAACATAACACAATAGTCTAGAGCGTAATAAAACAAAACACACCACAGGACATGACTCAGTGGAATAGAACATAACACAATAGGACAGGATAAGAAGGAACACAGTGGAATAGAATAAAAAGAACACAACAGAGCACAATAGAATAAACGAGACTAGAACAGAGAAACATAGAACACAACGCTAGATAGATCCGGATATGAGGAAGGAAGAGGATGAGAGGAGGAGAGTGAGGAGGAAAAGAAGAGAACATCAAGGAGAGGAAGAAGGGAAGACGGCTGAAGAAGAGGAACATCTGAGGACTTGAAGGGGACGATGGCAGGGGTACGAGTTCTCCATGAACCTTCGTTTTAAATTCAGTCCAGAGG
>NC_030429.2:26627585-26630085 GCF_001660625.3 Ictalurus punctatus | reverse complement strand
TTAACACAATGCTTAATAATGTATCCAGTCATAAATAAATATTATTCTAATTCATTTCTCTACTATTTCCACAAATAATACTGGAAGAGGAGCTCAAGACCCTGAAAGCGTGTTGATCGAGTTGTCGATATCTTGGTGTGACTGCGACACCTAGTGTTCATTCCAGGAACATGAACTCCTTCTCATCTCCCCCCCCCCCCCCCCCCCCCCCCTCCTAAAAGTGTTCTTTCAATAGCAGACCACTGTTCATTTTGTTCCTCTGCTGTTGTTGATACATGTCTTTACTCTGATTATAATATTCAGGACTAAAAGAAATTAGAAATTATATCAGAAATCTAAAAATCTTACATTACTGGGTGACTTTTTCATTAATAACAACAACAACAACAACAACAATAATAATAATAATAATAATAATAATAATAATAATAATAATAATAATAATAATAATAATAATGATGATGATGATGATGATAACCATTAATAATAATGAATATAGCTGTACCTACCATACAGGTCACATATTGTTGTTCTGCACAAACTATTGCCCCCCTCTACACATCACTGGAAAAGGACCGCAAACAATAATTCAATTCCATTTTATTTGTAGAGCACTTTTAACAGTGGGCGTCGTCTCAAAGCAGCTTTACAGAAGCATATAAACACAGGATGGAGATTTTAAGTGTGTGAAGTTATCCCTATTGGGTGAGACGGTGGTGAGGAAAAACTCCCTGAGATGATATGAGGAAGAAACCTTGAGAGGAACCGGACTCAGAAGGGAACCCGTCCTCATCTGGGTCACGACGGAGAGTGTGAGAGTAAAAGAAAGTTCATTATGGTGTTTATATGAAGTCTGTGTGTTGAACTCGTCCACTGGTCACTTGCTACACTTTATTACACATCGGACCCTGCTGGTCAGCGTGTAGGTGTTCAGTAAAAGACTACGGGTATCAGACCTGTAGATCTGTGGTTTGTTCCAAAACGGGGACTTAAATTGTTACGCTGTTGTATTTTGCCCGTGGCTCGTTTATGCAAGTCACATGTGAGTAAACTGTTCGGGGGTTCCGCCCATAGCGATCATCCATCCAGATGGATAGACAGCAGCTCCGTGAGCTTATTCTGACTTTCCTTTTAGCTGAAGTTATTGTAATTGATCTAATTTATAGGAATGAAAGCCCTTCTCCTCGAGACGCTCGCTAAACACTTTATAAACCTCTGAGTTTTCATGAAAGTTGTTCAGAAATAAGCTCAGACCAAATTTCAGTGAGGCATTTTACACGTCTTTGGTCCAAATATAAATTGCGATTCATGCTGCGAGCCGTCAGCTCAACAAACACGCTTTTTACGTAATGCAATTCCCATCATGCATTGCTATACAGTTTGGTTTGTTGGGTTGGATTGCTTTCTCGCCTCAAGTGAACCGGTCCAGAGTTTGTTCGGCTTAGTTCAGGCGGTCCTGGCCCGATTGCTTTGGTGCGGATCCGAGTGCGATTGCAGTTCATATACGTCTAAATGAAACGAACCAAGGAGAAAGCGCACCAGGTTCCGAAAACAAACGCTCCAAACGAACCAAGATGCTCTAAATCTCTTTTTTGTTGTTCCATGTGCAGCGCGTGTTATTTCTGTTGGAGATAGCTGGTTGGTGGAATGTTTCTTAACCCACTGAGGTGTTGAAAAGCCCCTCATATTAAATAAGACACAACGACACCATTACAGCAGAATCCTTTATTTCATCCTGTGCACAATGGAGGAAGGTGAAAGAGCTTACATTCACACAGTGCTGCAAAACAAACCCTTTTATATCCAATACTCGATAGATTTATAAAACACAGTTTCAGTGAAGGCACTTAGGAAGAGAGGAGTCTGAACACTTGAACAATTCACTTTATCATACTCAAAACATCACTGTCTCTCTTTCTCCGTCTGTCCGTCTGTCTGTCCGTCTGTCTGTCCGTCTGTCTGTCCGTCTGTCCGTCTGTCCTGATCCCTAGTTTGCAAGCTAGTTTTTTATTTTTAACATTTTTATTTTCATGGCGTTTGGAAACCAGTCCATGGAACAGCCAATCAAATTGCAACCTGCAAGATTCCTGCAGTCAGGGTGGGGAGGGTTACTTTAGAAATGTATTCCGTTACAGTTACAAACGACTTCATAAAACGTTTAATCAGTAGCGTAATCCAAGTCTCACGATATGAAAGTAACGTCTTCGGATTATTTTTGGATTACTTTAAGACCACATGTGTAAATAACGTCAAGTGCAAAGCAATGTGATCGAAAATGCTTTTAATTAGAGCTTATTTTAAAGCTTAAACATGTTCAATGTTTGGGTTTCTTTAAATAAACAAATAAATAAATAAATAAATAAATAAATAAAAGATCACCGTCCTTGATGCGGGTAACATTATGTCACAACAGTTAGGGTGACCATATTCTGGTTTTCCAAAAAGAGGACACCTTCCATATATATATATATATATATATAAAAAATTCCTGCAGTCTATG
>NC_030429.2:26607585-26622585 GCF_001660625.3 Ictalurus punctatus | reverse complement strand
GAACAGAGGAGGGCAGAGAGCCTGCAACACCACAGGCTGGGCAGCAGATGTAGGCACTTTAGGAATATAATCCGGCCTAGGATACAGGAAGGCCTTGGCTAATCCAGGGGCAAAGATAAAAATAAATAAAAGTAAATAAACTGATTGATACAAAGTGTAAAATGTAATATTAATAAATGTAAAAATACTAAAAAACAACAACAAAAGAATCAAATTCAAAATAAACAATACAAAGGAGAAAACAACCACAGTACAATAATATACAGAGGAAAAGCTAATAGTAAACAATAAAAGATTACATAAGAAAAAAATGAAAAAGAAAACAACATTAAAAAAATAATATAAATGAATAAAGGAATACGAAAGAATTGAAGGCAAAAATATTTTAAAAAGCAAAACAAAAACACAATTAAAGGCAAGAAGAAAAGGTAATGTAGTACGTATATCGTTTGGAAGATAGGGGGCGGTACCTGATCACAGATGTGCAGAGCGAACATGAGGCTGAGGAAACCGGTCGATGGATATCTGCCGTGATTCTCCAACCACACTTCATACACATACTTCATAAACGAGGGGTTATACACCAACACCTGCCACACATACACACACACACACACACACACACACACACACACACACACACATACAGCACAATGTGAGACATGGAATCTGAGAGTGAGTGGGAAAATTATCAAAATGAAAATTACGGTGAAAAAAATATGAAAAAGCTCACTTTGTGTCTGTTAGCTTGGATACGTGGACTGACCGGCATGTAGGTGCTGAAAGATACATTAAAAAAAGAGAGAGAGAGAGAGAGAGAAGCAGAGACAGAAAGAGACAGATAGAGAGGCAAAGAGAGTGCGAGAAAGAGACAGGGAGAGAGAGAGACAGAGAGAGATTGAAAGAGAGAGGGCGAGAGGTTGAGAGAGAGACATAAAAGGAGAGATAGAGAGGGAGTCGGAAATACAGACACAGTGAGACAGCAAGAAACATGCAGAGAGAGATAAAGAGAGAGCGAGAAAGAGGCAGAGAGAGAAACACAGCGACAGAGAGCGAGAGAAAGATAGAGAGAGAGAGACCATCAGTTTTGACTGTCTTAAAGTCTTTACATGTTCTCATAGATAATTTAAGTGTAATTAAGTAAAGCACTACAGCACTACTGAATTCCAGATTCTGATTGGTTAGGTGTTGATTAACAATAATGGAGATGTTACTGTTTCTATAGTAACGGCTCATACACAGGGACATAAGCGGATTAAAATACGGATTAGGACGTGCAATTGTAGATACGGTGAGCTAAAATAAATATCTGAAGCAGGTGTTTATTTAAAGTTTGCAGTGAGTCAGCCTTCTGCAGCACTGACTAGTCGATGTGTCCGGAGGTCAGAGCGCTGGCGAGCCACTCCAGGTCGAGGATTTTAAACGGGATGAGCAGCAGGCTGGTGCTGGAGTTCTGTAGGTCCATGGCACTTTCGGGATACATCACATGGTGTGTGGTCTTGGAACCCACATCACGCTCAAAACCCTGCGTCATAGCCAGGTTTATCCTGCACACACACACACACACACACACACACACACACACACACACACACACTCAGCAGTGAGAACACTGTAGCTGAAGCTGAAGGTGAAGCTACGTCGAATGCTTTGCTAACTTGCTAACAGAGTAAAACAGTAATGAGGTAGGGATCGGAGAAATAAAACCTTCCCTATGTGGATAAAACACTGTTGCTAGCAAACGAGAAAATACACACACACACACACACACACACACACACACACACACACACACACACACACACACAGCACAACGCTAGCTAGCAACTCACGCTAATGATTTACCTAGCAAGGGTGCAAGCTTTATACAAGCCAATGGAGGAAGTTTCCAGGATTAAGCTCATGTGTTAACGCTAGCTTGCAATAATGTCTTATGGTAAGTCTCATTAACCTCCTTGGCTAACATGCTTACTAGCAGTAGCCTCAAGTTTAAATGATAAATAAATGATGCTTCAATAAGCCAAGCGCTTCGGTGAAGTTCTGTAAAAGCAGCTTGACAGTAAAGATAAATATTTTGTTGCAAACATCATCCAAAGGCTAGATTTTTGGTTTTTTACTAAATATACAACTTTATATATATTTAATTAGCACTAAAAAACAACAACAAAACAAACAATTGAAGCCGTCATGGAATTAGTTTTTTTGTTTTAATGGTTATAATGGGAATTGTACTGTTTTTAATGGAAACTGTGATACTTCCTGTGGGTCTCTACTGGTAATTTGTTGCCTTCTATTGGTGGCATGTTATGTCTAGTGGATACCATTATGGACCAGTAATTGTAATGGCTTTAATGGTTAGCTGATTCCGTGTAATGGTATTCGTAGTGGGAACCATTAGAATTTCAATGATGGTTTCTATTGGGGTTTTTTTTCCCCCAGCGGTTTTTCAGCATTAACCTCACGTGTTAACTAGTGCTAACCTAGCGAGCAATAACCTCGTATTGTAACGTGCTAGCATTAACCTTGTGTGCTAATGAGTTCTTGTTTCCAAGAACTGCTCGTTCACCATCATATTCCAAACTTCACACTGAGCGACGGTGGAACTCTGTGTCTTTAAAGACCGATAAATGTACTCAGCCCGAGGGAAGTGTCCGAGTGTGTGCTAACACAGCGCTGAAACACAAAGGCAGCTCAGTTCTGTTCCTCTGCTGACTATTACAACGATAATCTGTGTGTGTGTGTGTGTGTGTGTGTGTGTATAGAGATATTATAACGATATAACCTGCCCCGTTGTTTCAATATTAAACTCGATCACAAGCAAGATGTTGTTTCAATAAAATAAACCGCTGAAGGCTGAAACAGCGGGATGTTAATCGTTCAGTCATTACTCCAATCAAACACGCCGCACGGCTGCTCGACTTCTTTTTCCTTTAAAGGATGAAAACGGTATAAATTGGCTCTCAGTGAGCAAACTCTTTCATTCGGTAGCGGGTTTATTCGCTAATCAGACCTCATAAACAGCTCGATCTTTTTACATGGATTCAACAGCAGCTAAAGAGGGAGGGGAAAAGAAATGTAGTTTTAAATCTACGATAACAAGGCCACTTTTACACAGCCGTCCACACCGGGAGACGGCGAGATACGGCGAGATACAAACGAGCGCGACTGTCTCGTTTTCACTCGGAAATACACCGCAACCATGTTTTTAAAAAACAAACAAAAACATGGAAATGCCCAATTTCTTGACATTTATTTAAAGTGAACTTGGCTCGAAATCATTTGAATGTCCCCGCCCCCATCCCCCGCCCCTACCCGTCCCCCGACTCCACACAGTGCTGCGCAGAGACGTGGGAAGAAATACCACCGCGGCTGTCTTCTGTACTTATGCAGTGATGGGAACTGAAAGTACACCCTCCTTCAAGTCTCTGTTTTTATTAATCAGGGCCTAAATAACAATTGAGTGGTCCTCGCCAGTTCTCTAAATGAACAAACAACCTCAGGTGACGACAAAAAAACAACAGATTTCATTATGGAGTCATTTCTCCCAAAATTAAACATTCAGAAACCAAGTGGGAAAAAAATAAGTGCACCCTTCCAGGATTTATACTTCCAGGATAGTGTACAAATGGAGAGCCTGGGAAACTCTGTGGGAAACTACATACTGAAATCTGATGTGCTGTTTTGTTGTCTCCTGAGGTTTACAGGAGCTGGTGAGGACCACACGTTTGTCATTTAGGTCCTGATTAATCAAAACACAGAACTGACGGAGGGCGTACTTTCTATTTCCCATGACTCTTCATGCATTCTTATGTGTGAAGGGAAATATTCATGATCTGTGTGAGCATTATATTGTCTCAAGTTTCGGCCGCGTTTGATAACGGTAACTCGGTCTGACTCACCAGACCTTTTTTCTCACACCAGGAAGTTCGTTATATTTATACAACATTCTGACCATAATGCACGTGGACACCAAACCTCTCACCTCAGTTGTACCTTTCCTTCTTTCAGAGAATGTGACCGAGTAGCATTCTATACTTCCTCACACACACACACACACACACACTCTTATCTGCTTTCTCGTGTGCTTCAGGTTTCTGTAGAATTACTATTGGCCTGTTTCTTTCTTTAGAGTGCTGGCCAAGAGCTGACGCTAGATTAGATTCCAATGACACAGCATTAAGATGAAAATCAGGAGCAAGTCTTACACTTATTTTTATTTAACGTTAGAGACACTGCATCCTAATAATCCTGTTAAAGTCTACAGAGAAGGCATTGGACATTGGAGTCATGTGGGCTAACCGTGGTTCGTTTTGTTCGGAATAGCATGTTAAAGATTTTTGTCCATAACCCATGCCATTACGAAGTCACCAGGATATGAATGACACCAGAGAGTACACACAGAACTTGAGACATGAGGAACCACACGTTTAACAGTGGACACACATGGCTACACATCACCTGGAGGTGCAGGCACGTGTACAGGACTAGTCCGGTCACCCACGTGACACAAAAAATAAACAAGTTGTGGTGTCGTATTTGACTGTTTTTTGTGTCACGAGCGACCGGACTAGTCCCGTACACGTGGCTGCACCTGAAGGGGATGTGTAGCCATGTGTGTCCACTGTCTGCTCTGCTCTGGTACAATTAAACAAAACGAGAAGAGGTGTGTGACGAGACAACGAAAGGAAAGTCGCCTCTGGAGCTTCACTCTGCTAGTGTAGGTCCTCCAAGTTCCTTAAAGATCATCAAAGGTCATCCAAGTATGTGCTGAAACTGAACTCGCCTCTGGCACGACACACTGCCGAGTCATCAGAGTTCATCCATGTACAGTGGTGCTTGAAAGTTTGTGAACCCTTTAGAATCTGATACATTTCTGAATAAACATGGCCTAAAATATCATCAGGTCCTCAAAGAAAATCATGACAACCCAGATAAACAAACCAGACAAAGATATTATTACACTCCGTCAGTTATTTATTGAGGGAAATGATCCAATGTGACATATCTGTGAGTGGCAAAAGTATGTGAACCTCTACGATGCCCTCCACTAATACCGGCACCCTTGGTACATATGAGCAAAGAAGGCTGTGAAAAATTGTCTTTATTGTTTAACCTTTTGATCTTTTGTTAAAAAAAAACAAACACAAAAATGTTTAGGTTTAGCAGTTTAATTTGAAGTTGTTTTCATTCAATATGATGAGGATCAGGTGTGAGTGAGTGAGCGTCCTGCTTTATTTAAAGAACAGGGCTCTATCAGAGTCTGATCTTCACAACACGTGTGTGGAAGTGTATCACGGCACGAGCAAAGGAGATTTCTAAGGACCTCGGAGAAAGAGTCGTCGATGCTCATCAGGCTGGGAAAGCTTACAAATCCATCTCTAAAGAGATTGGACTCCACCGATCCACCGTCAGACAGACTGTGTACAAATGAAGCACTTTGTCTACTTTGCGGACTATTTACCCAGAACTACAGAACTTTCTAAAGGGTTCACAAACTTTCGAGCACCACTGTAGGTGCAATAACTAAACTAGGACCTACAGTTTTTTTTTTAAATGGTGAATAATTTTTTAAACATGATTAAAGTCTGTTAATATTATTAAAAACTATCACTGATTCCCAACCCAGGTCCCGGAGGACCCTGGGCCCTGCACGTCTGAGTGTTTTCCTGCTCTAACACACGCTTCAGCTGAGCAGCATGAGCAGGAGAACACTCAAACATGCAGTGGGTTCTCCAGGACCTGTGGCCTACAGGAAAGGAAAAAAACTCCATACCTCCACTCCTGATAACCCTTTTACCTCGTAGCATCACAGAACCAATTCTAAGCAACAGAACTTTTACTTTTTACTTGTTTTACTTGATCGCTCTTACTTTTGAATTGTTTTACTGAAGAATTTCAACTATTCATATCTTTTACTTGAGAGCTTTCACTTTTTACTTATTATTAAGTTATTAAGGTTGTAAACTATTCCACCTGTGGCATCCCAGGATCAGCTCAGCTTGGTGTGGCACTATAAGACACAGTTTGGTGTGGCACTATAAGACACAGTTTGGTGTGGCACTAAAAGACACAGCTTGGTGTGGCACTAAAAGACGCAGTTCGGTGTGGCACTAAAAGACGCAGTTTGGTGTGGCACTAAAAGACACAGCTTGGTGTGGCACTATAAGACACAGCTTGGTGTGGCACTATAAGGCTCACTTTGGTGTGGCACTAAAAGACACAGTTTGGTGTGGCACTATAAGACGCAGTTTGGTGTGGCACTAAAAGACACAGCTTGGTGTGGCACTATAAGACAGCTTGGTGTGGCACTAAAAGACGCAGTTTGGTGTGGCACTAAAAGACGCAGCTTGGTGTGGCACTATAAGACAGCTTGGTGTGGCACTATAAGACACAGCTTGGTGTGGCACTAAAAGACACAGTTTGGTGTGGCACTAAAAGACACAGTTTGGTGTGGCACTAAAAGACACAGTTTGGTGTGGCACTATAAGACACAGCTTGGTGTGGCACTATAAGACAGCTTGGTGTGGCACTAAAAGACACAGCTTGGTGTGGCACTAAAAGACGCAGTTTGGTGTGGCACTAAAAGACACAGTTTGGTGTGGCACTAAAAGACACAGTTTGGTGTGGCACTAAAAGACGCAGTTTGGTGTGGCACTAAAAGACACAGTTTGGTGTGGCACTAAAAGACACAGCTTGGTGTGGCACTAAAAGACACAGTTTGGTGTGGCACTAAAAGACGCAGTTTGGTGTGGCACTATAAGACGCAGCTTGGTGTGGCACTAAAAGACGCAGTTTGGTGTGGCACTAAAAGACGCAGTTTGGTGTGGCACTAAAAGACACAGCTTGGTGTGGCACTAAAAGACGCAGTTTGGTGTGGCACTAAAAGACGCAGTTTGGTGTGGCACTATAAGACGCAGCTTGGTGTGGCACTAAAAGACGCAGTTTGGTGTGGCACTAAAAGACGCAGTTTGGTGTGGCACTAAAAGACGCAGTTTGGTGTGGCACTAAAAGACGCAGTTTGGTGTGGCACTATAAGACGCAGCTTGGTGTGGCACTAAAAGACGCAGTTTGGTGTGGCACTAAAAGACGCAGTTTGGTGTGGCACTAAAAGACGCAGTTTGGTGTGGCACTAAAAGACACAGCTTGGTGTGGCACTATAAGACACAGCTTGGTGTGGCACTAAAAGACGCAGTTTGGTGTGGCACTAAAAGACACAGCTTGGTGTGGCACTAAAAGACACAGCTTGGTGTGGCACTATAAGACACAGCTTGGTGTGGCACTAAAAGACGCAGTTTGGTGTGGCACTAAAAGACACAGCTTGGTGTGGCACTAAAAGACACAGTTTGGTGTGGCACTAAAAGACACAGTTTGGTGTGGCACTAAAAGACACAGCTTGGTGTGGCACTATAAGACACAGCTTGGTGTGGCACTATAAGGCTCACTTTGGTGTGGCACTAAAAGACTCACGGCTCAGTAAATTTTTTTCCTAAAATGGTTCAACTCGGTTCATTTTAATTTCCCCAGAAGTGGATAATCTCAGCTTGGTGTGGCACTAAAAAGGACATTACTTACCCTCCTGTGCCTTTTTGTTATTCTCTTTTAAATATATTATTATTATTATGCTTATTATTATTATTATTTTCTGCCATTCTTTTAATGCATGGTGTTTTTTTGACCTTGGTGATGGATTACTGGTTATGGAGTTCCTACTGACTTCAGCTCCTGTACTTTTCATACATTCATTACAGAGTGTGTAGATCCATCCCTGAAAGGCAATTCCACTGCATAATTCAGTGTTTTTCCTGCTCTGATGCACCAGATTGAGCTTATTAACTTGATCATAATTAGCTGATGAGCAGAATTCCGCACGTTAGGGAATGGAAAAATGCTAAGCCGAGCAGTTGGGCATCCTCAGTACGAGAGCCATGAAAGCGGTTTAGGGAGAAGCGGTGCTGCAGGACGACAGATAAGAAATTCACGTTACATTATTCAGTGAAACAGATCGAAGATCAGAGCAGCTTATTCTGTAATAGTCTCACAAAACTTCTGAAAATGCCGAGAAGAACTGAAATGGACACGACACACTGATATTTCTGTGCTTACATACTTTTTTATATAAAGGACAGTCTTTTTTCTTTGTTTATTATCCGATATTCTGATTATCTGGTTTTTCGTTTTTGCCTCGCTCTACTGTACCAGATTGAAATCTCTAAACTTGGGAATGACTCTTACCGGAAGACGAAGTCGCTGGAGTCGATCAGCTCACCGTAATGGGATGAGAGGAGATTCCCAGAGTTTCCCACCACGGAGCATGAACGGCATCGGGAAGCTCCAGCATCCATGTAGTGCTGTTCTCCAGGGACAACCTGAAATAACCTGTCGATCACTGTAGTCAGGTTGGATGGGTTGGTCTCGGCCTGAAGCCACTACGCATACACACACACACACACACACACACATACACACACAGGGGAAAATACATTATCATTTCACCAACCACTGGAACTGTTTTAGCATTTTATAAAAGTCATTATAATAATTAAGTTTACCATGTTCTCCTTGTGCATCCATCCATCTGTCTGTATATCAGATCATCCCTCTATCCATCCTATCAGTCTCCACTATACTTACATCCCTCACCCACTCATCTGTCATTAGATCCATCCATCTGTTTGTATATCCCTTGACTACTGCGTTTCTCCATCCATCCATCCATCCATCCACATATATACAGTATCTCACAAAAGTGAGTACACCCCTCACAAAATATTTCATTATAGCTTTTCATGTGACGACACTGAAGAAATGACACTGTGCTACAGTGTAAAGTAGTGAGTGTACAGCTTGTGTAACAGTGTAAATTTGCCGTCCCCTCAAAATAACTCAACACACAGACATTAATCTCTAAACCGCTGGCAACAAAAGTGAGTACACCCCTGAGTGAAAATGTCCAAATTGGGCCCAAAATGTCAATGTTTTGTGTGGCCACCATTATTTTCCAGCACTGCCTTAACCCTCTTGGGCATGGAGTTCACCAGAGCTTCACAGGTTCCACTGGAGTCCTCTTCCACTCTTCCATGACCACATCACGGAGCTGGTGGATGTTAGAGACCTCGTGCTCCTCCACCTTCCGTTTGAGGATGCCCCACAGATGCTCAATAGGGTTTAGGTCTGGAGACATGCTCGGCCAGTCCATCACCTTCACCTTCAGCTTCTTTAGAAAGGCAGTGGTCGTCTTGGAGGTGTGTTTGGGGTCGTTATCATGCTGGAATACTGCATACTGATCATGCTCTGCTTCAGTATGTCACAGTACATGTTGGCATTCATGGTTCCCTCAATGATCTGTAGCTCCCCAGTGCCGGCAGCACTCATACAGCCCCAGACCATGACACTCCTGCTTCCTCATCTGGAACATCTGACTATTATATGCTATTCATTCTACATGCCCCGTGAGTTTACAGTACATCAGTCATCGCCACTGCTGTGTACATCCCTCCTCAGGTGGACACAAGCATGGCTCTGTCTAAGCTCCATGATGTGCTCACTGTTTACCAAAACAAACATCCAGATGCTGCCTTCATCGTGGCTGAAGACTTTAATAAAGCCAACCTCAGGCAGGTCATGCTGAACTTTTATCAACATGTCTCCTGTCCAAACAGAGCAGCAAACACAGTGGACCACTGTTCTTCTCCGTTTAGGATTAGCTACAATGCTAACTCACTACTGGCTTTCGTGCCACCAAGTTCTGCTGATGTCAACAATTTTGGGCTCATGTCAGGGAATATGAACGGATGCAAAGTGACTATGCTACGCGCTCCAATGCACAGTGAAAGCTGCTGAACTCCGTCACAGGGAGCGGGTGGAGTTTCGTTTCTAGCTCATTGACACTTGATGCATGTGGCAGGGACTGCGGACTATCAGAGCTATAGAGCTAGCCTGCCAACTGGCGCTACAGAAGGAAGCAGCTCTGTTAGTGATGACTGCATGATCACCGTCTCGAAGGACAAGGTTCAGTAGGCTCTGAAGCGTGTAAACATCAGGAAAGCAATGGAACAACATTTCCAACCATGTACTGAGATCCAGTGCTGATCAGAGAGTAGGGAGAGTGGGACAGTTTACCTCCAAAATCATCACCGGAGACCCACAAGGTTGTGTCCTGAGCCGCCTGTTCTAATCTCTCTACACACGTGACTGTGTGTCCTCTCACAGCTCCACCTCTACCCAGTTTGCTGAGGACAGTGGTTATGGGCCTCATCTACAAACATTGACGAGCTGCCTACCTTGACAGGGTGGAGAAACCTGTAGCTTGTTGCCAGGCTAACGGTCTCTCTCTCTGAACGTCAGTAAAACCAAAGAGCTGGTTGTGAACTTCAGGAAAGGGCAACAGCAAAACTGTACTGAACTCGACATCAGCAGGTGAGCAGTTTCCTTGGAGTACATATCTCTGAGGACCTGACCGGGACTCACTCAGGTCAACAAAGTCAGACAACGGTTGTACCATCTGAGACTGCTGAGGAAATTCCGGTTCTCCCAGTGATCCTGAAAACTTTCTATAATGCTCGGCATAGAAAGTTTATTAACTCAGCGCATCTCAGCATGGCATGGAAACTGCTCGATCCAGGACCGCAAAGCCCTGTAGAGAGCGGTGCACTTAGCTGAGCACATCCCCGGGTCTGCTCTCCCCTCTCTGCACGAGGTCTACACCAGGCGATGCAGTACAAGAGCTGCTAAAATCATCAGGGACTCGACCAACCCCAGTAACAGACTGTTCAAACTGAGAGGCGCAGGAGGAGCTTCTTCCCTCAGGCCATCAGATTCCTCAACACAGACACGTCCTGCATAAAGATCCTTTAGAAATCCATAAAGACTCCTCAGTCATTCTGCACTCCACTGACACTCTGCACACTGCACTTTGTATTGTAACATACTGCATATTTTGCACATTTTCTGCACTTTCCTGTACGTACACAGCGCCCTCCATTAATATTGGCACCCTTGGTAAATATGAGCAAAGAAGCCTGTGAAAATTTGTCTTTATTGTTTAACCTTTCGATCAGTTATTTAAAAAAGTCATAAAATTACTCTGCTCTCAAAGATAGCAAACAATTGTAAATGTAACACAGGTTTACATTAAAAAAAATCTTTGTTAAATATAGCTGTGCAACAATTATTGGCACCCCTATGAATTCATAAGAGAAAAATATATTTGAATTTTATTTCCATTGATATTATTATTATTTTTTTTTTTACTACACCTGGGTGACTAGGAACAGGAAATTGTTCAACCATGACTTCCTGTTTCACAGGGGTATAAATATGAGGTAACACACAGGCCAAATTCCCTTAGTCATTCATAACGATGGGTAAGAGCGAGGAATACAGCTGTGATGTGCAGCAAAAGGTTGTTGAGCTTCACACAATGGGAAAGTTTGAATTTAGTAATGAATTTAAAAAGTTTGAATTTAGTATTGAATGCATAGTCTACAGTTTTATATATATATATATATATATATATATATATATATATATATATATATATATATATATATACACACACACATAATTGTGTATATGACAAATAAAACTCTCGACTCTTGAATTATTGAACTCAGGAGCTGCTCGAAACTTTCTCTTCTCTGACAACTCTATCTCTGACATGCACTCTGACTGAAACACAGACTGAGCCTGCGATCTAGTCCTCTCCCTCTTTCTCTCTGCATGTTCCTGTCATGCGGCTGATGGAGGAAGAGGAACGCGACTGAAATCCGCCCTAAACCCGTCACTCTAAATGAAACACAACCGAACTGCACCTCCACTCTGACTGGAGGAAACAAGAAGAAAAAACTCCTTCTGATCTCTCACTCCTTTCTCCTAATCACCCCAGCATTCATCCCCTCTCCCGGTGCTCGTTCAATGAATTCAATCACTCTGTCGTTTAATCGCGCCACGCTCGGGGGATTCTGGGTAATCAGAAGATCGATTTCATTCGGATTCTGACAACTTTAAAGTGAGCAAACACGCTTTCAAACGCTGTCTGTCTCTGTGATCTCGGCCGAAGTGTTAGCGTGCAGACCGTTTACTGGCTTCTGTCTTCTGAATACGAAGGACAAAAAAACACTGTGTGTGTGTGTGTGTGTGTGTGTGTGTGTGTGTGTGTGTGTGTGTCTCATGCTGTTCTAGTAAAATACTGAGTGGCCTGGTAACAGTGACTCTGCTTCATCACATCACTTTGTCAAAGTTTTCCTAAAATAATGAATATGAAACACAGCCGAGAGTCAAATCAAACCCTTTGTTCTGACAAGAAGAAATGTCTCTCTTTACTTCTTCCTCTGTTTCCCTCTCTGATGTAACCTCTCACTCTTCTTATTTTCTTTCCAATTCTACCTCCTCTCTCTCTCTCTCTGTCTCTCCCTCTCTCTCACTCCCTCTCTCCCTCTCTTTCTCTCTCACTCCCCCTCTCTCTCTCTCCCTCTTTCTCTCTCTCCCTCTCTTTCTCTCTCTCTCACTCCCCCTCTCTCTCTCACTCCCTCTCTCTCCCTCTCTTTCTCCCTCTCTCACTCCCTCTCTCCCTCTCTTTATCCCTCTCTCTCTCTCCCCCTCTCTCCCACTCCCTCTCTTTCTCTCTCTGTCTCTCTCTCTCTCTCTCTCTCACTCCCTCTCCCTCTCTCTCTCCCTCTCTCTCCCTCCCTCTCTCTCCCTCTCTCTTTCTCTCCCTCTCTCTCCCCCTCTCTCTCTCTCTCTGTTGCGAATAAAATAACTTCACCTTTCATGTAATCGCGTCACGCACGGGGCATTCTGGGTAATCAGACCACGAGTCGAATCTGATTTAGCTCCTAACCGACGCCGTAAAGTGAGCCAACACACTCTTTCAATGTTTAATCACGAAACGGAGCAAAAACAGAGGGGTGTCGAATCCCCCTCCCCCAGACGCCGCGAAGCCAGCCGAGTGCGTTAAACCCCGACGTTAACTGCATCAGATAGAAACAATTTACAAGCTTTCATTTCTTCATTTACATCTGTGTTGCTTATAAATCAAGCAAATTGGCTCATGGGCTCACAGTGGGGTTGGGTTTTTTTCTTCTTCTACTCATGAAATTAAGCGTCTAATTTCAGAAGTGTTTTATTGTTCATTGAGCAGACATTGTTCATTAAGAGATTTACACCCCTTTACCTCCGAATAATAATCTCCGTAGGCGTGAGTATAACGAGAACTGTTCTTCATGGTGCAGTTTGGCAAGAGAGCAAATCTACCTCTAGAGCCAAAGCAGTCAAGATATTTTCTCTCTGGCGTTTGCTTGCTCAGTTCTGCGCTGGAGCGACCGTGTAGGATTTAATGTAGTTGTAGGAAAATAATCAACAGTAGGGTGGTTTGATGAAGTGGAGTTACTGTTACCGCCACAAAAACTTCCTTCAATCGGTCTGGTGTTTGTTATATCGTTATATAAATATATATATATTTCCAAATCGTAACACCCTTACTAGCTATAGCATATGGCCAAAAGTTTGTGGCCACTTGATCATCACATCTATATGTGCTTGTTGAACATCCCATTACAGATTTGGTCCTCCTTCGCTGTTATAATGCGCGCCAGTCTTCTGGGAAGGCTTTCCACTAGATTTTAGGGGCGTGGTCGTGGAGATTTGTGATCATTCAGCTACGAGAGCGTTAGTGAGGATGAGGTCAGGCGCTGATGTTGATGTGAGGAGGCTCCAGTTCCAGTTCATCCCAAAGGTGTTCAGTGGGGTTGAGGTCAGGGCTCTGTACAGGACACTCGAGATCTTCTACCTTCTTCCAACCTTCACACACCACGTCTTCACGGAGCTCGCTTCGTGCACAGGGGCGTCGTCATGCTGGAACAGGTTTAGATCTCTTCGTTCCAGTGAAGGGAAATTGTAACGCTCCAGAACACAAAGACATTCTATACAGTTGTGTGCTTCAGACTTTGTGGCAACAGTTTTGAGAAGAACCACATACGGGTGTAATGGTCAGGTGTCCACATACTTTTGACCACACAGTGTATATTTGTCTCATACTGTACCTCCAATATGAAACTGAAGCCGCAAACGTTAGACAACAAACGTGTCTTGGCCGATCGATAACATCTGAGAAACGTCGAATGAGACTGCAAACACGCAGAAGTATACTCACCAGCCACCACTTGTAGGTTTCTTCACTGAGATTGCTGTTCGAGCTGGACAGCAGGGGATGAATGGACTGGTTAAACCTCTCGCTGAACCACGGATCCACCTCCTCGGGGTCCCAAATACAGGGACGGCACCCGCACGGCCCTTGAATGCTGTTCTGAAACGGGCTGAAGGGAAACGAGGGATCGCTCAATAAAAACGTGACCAAAGAAACGAGGCACAAGATCACCATCAGAGCACGAAGCTTCCTGGATGCCATGTAGATCATTTTCACATAATCCAAGATCTGAAAGTCTCCGAGTAAAAAAAATTTACACCAACTTAAAAAAAAAGGTTCTGAGGCATGCCAAAAAATACAGGGGAAAAAAAACCAAAATAAAAATCCTTCATTCACTATGTTAAGTCAGGAAATAAATACACAATAAGATCATGGTTTAATTAAAGCAGCTCTGGGCGCATGTATCAGCATGTCAGGGTTCATTTAAACTGGAGATTTTCCACCAAAGGTTTAACATTCTCTGTTGCTCTGGTGTGTAAACAGCCGATCGCCAGAGGGTCAAACGCTCCCGAATGATGAGGTGAGCCGCTCCCTCCTCTGCTTACTCTGTGTAATCTTAATGAGCCGACTGCAGAGGCTGGATAATCATCAACCTAGGAGGAAAACAAGAGGAAAAATTCAGCCTGACGCACTCGCCCAATGACTTCTTGGATATCTCTGATCTCTTCTTACATTCTGCTCATCTTTAAATCATTCTCAGGCAGATTATTACCAGTCGTGTGCTTATATCAGATTTTGAGAGCATGACGTGTTTAAACTTTTATAAGGTATTCTGATATTAAACACTCGTGGAGTGT
>NC_030429.2:26520085-26600085 GCF_001660625.3 Ictalurus punctatus | reverse complement strand
CTGTCTCACCCTGTACCTTTCTCACACACACCTCACCTGTCTTACACACACCTTACCTGTGAGAGAAGTAAGGTGTGTGTGAGACAGGTAAGGTGTGTGTGAGACAGGTAAGGTGTGTGTAGCTCAGTGGTTAGGACATTGGCCTTCTGCTTGGAAGGTCGTGAGTTAAAATCCCAGCACGACCAAGCTGTCACTGTGCTGTGAGACAGGTAAAGTGTGAGTGAGACAGGTCAGTCATGTGTGAGACCCTTTAGTGTGATTACAGGAAGCACATTTTTAATTTCTCTGTCACTCAGAGTCACTCTGCTTTCTCACAACATCCCCCCCCCCCCCCCCCCC
Organism: Ictalurus punctatus; assembly: GCF_001660625.3. Lineage (NCBI taxonomy): Eukaryota > Metazoa > Chordata > Actinopteri > Siluriformes > Ictaluridae > Ictalurus > Ictalurus punctatus. The sequence continues at coordinate 26,599,746 of NC_030429.2, read as the reverse complement.
CCCCATACACAAATCTCCTGATTGTTACTGTTGCTGTCACATAAATCAACACGTCAGGACACTTTTCTGTGGGAACTCGGAGGGAGTGAAACGTCCAGAGAGAACTCCAGAATGCAGCGTTTTTCTGCTCCAGAAAAATGCAAACAGAACATCCTGAAATTAAATTCAATAAACAATCTAGTCATATCTATTGCAAGGACGTTGTGTATATTTAAATATCTAACGAGAGATAATTATCACAAGTTTCGAAACACTTTTAAGTAATAAAAATCGTCAGCTTTAAGTACTCACCACCATCCGGGAGGTGTTTATTCTATACAGCTGTTGAGATGAAAATGTTGCTTGGAAGAAGAACTCTCTATATACACACTGTGTGTATGAATCCTGCCTGTGTTAGCAGTTAGCATCTAGCACCTGTCGCTCTAAAGCCGCGTCCTAAATACTAATGATCCCCCTGCGCGAGCCGCCTCTGTTTCCTGTCACACGGAGACAAACTGGATTTCTACTTCCTGTTTATTTTTCCGTTGACGAATCAGTCTCGCGTAACAAGCACGAGCACAAATGAAAACAGCAAACGTTTTAATGCTAAACGATCGCTCAGAAAATTTCACCTGTTTATCAGAAATTCCCACGAGAAGCTGCTACAGGAGACGACGAGCATGTGGAAAATATTTACACCTTCACTGCTTTGTTCTCCATCAGCAAGAATTCGCACGTTGTTCACAATAAACAACAACAGGTGTGGTTATAAACGTGCTGGACCTTCAAACATTTGCAGAAATAAACCCAAAATAAAACACTAGTGCTCCTCTGACAGTGTCTGCTCATCAAAGGGATAGTTTGGATTATTCACTCACTCGTCACTTTAATAGGAACGGCTGGACATCTGCTCGTTTATGCAGGTGTTCCTATTAAAGTGGACAGTGAGTGTAGATTACTGGCTTTTACTACTATTATTATTTTTAATATTATGTTACTTTTATTGTTTGATTACTTAATAAAAAATCTTATATATATATATATATATATATATATATATTAATTACATAATGTAATACATTTTTATATTATTTACATTTCTGTATATGCTTCATTCCATTTTTACACACACATTTTATTACATTTTTATTTAACATTACATATTTGTAGATTTTTCTTATTTATGTCTCTGCTATTATGCATATTATTATTATTATTATTATTATTATTATTATTATTATTGTTGTTGTTGTTGTTGTTGTTGTGGAAATCCAAGTAACACAAGAGCTTCTATTATTATTATTATTATTATTATTATTATTATTATTGTGGAAATCCAAGTAACTGAGGAGCTTCTATTATTATTATTATTATTATTATTATTATTATTATTATTATTATTGTTGTGGAAATCACAGTAACTGAGGAGCTTCTATTATTATTATTATTATTATTATTATTATTATTATTATTATTATTGTGAAAATCACAGTAACTGAGGAGCTTCTATTATTATTATTATTATTATTATTATTATTGTGAAAATCACAGTAACTGAGGAGCTTCTATTATTATTATTATTATTATTATTATTATTATTATTATTATTATTATTGTGAAAATCACAGTAACTGAGGAGCTTCTATTATTATTATTATTATTATTATTATTATTATTATTATTATTATTATTATTGTGGAAATCAGTAACTGAGGAGCTTCTATTATTATTATTATTATTATTATTATTATTATTATTGTGGAAATCAGTAACTGAGGAGCTTCTATTATTATTATTATTATTATTATTATTATTATTATTATTGTGGAAATCAGTAACTGAGGAGCTTCTATTATTATTATTATTATTATTATTATTGTGGAAATCACAGTAACTGAGGAGCTTCTATTATTATTATTATTATTATTATTATTATTATTATTATTATTATTATTATTGTGAAAATCACAGTAACTGAGGAGCTTCTATTATTATTATTATTATTATTATTATTATTATTGTGAAAATCACAGTAACTGAGGAGCTTCTATTATTATTATTATTATTATTATTATTATTGTGAAAATCACAGTAACTGAGGAGCTTCTATTATTATTATTATTATTGTGAAAATCACAGTAACTGAGGAACTTCTATTATTATTATTATTATTATTATTATTATTATTATTATTATTATTATTATTGTGGAAATCACAGTAACTGAGGAGCTTCTATTATTATTATTATTATTATTATTATTATTATTATTATTATTATCCATCCATCTTCTACCGCTTACTCCTTCCTTCAGGGTCACAGGGAACCTGGAGCCTATCCCAGGGAGCATGGGGCACAAGGCGGGGTACACCCTGGACAGGGTGCCAGTCCATCGCAGGGCACAATCACACACACACACTCACACACCCGTTCATACACTACGGACACTTTGGACATTATTATTATTAATCAGCACACTTTCTGAGATCCGTTCCTGTGAAAAACACCAACTTCACATTTTCTACACAGGGTCCACTCCACCCTGCTGAGTATCTTCAATAAAAAAAAATTTAAAAAAGAAAAAAAAGAGATTCTGTTCTTTTATAAAGTGACGTTCACGACTGTTTAGGACGTAAAGTTTACAGCTTCACCTCTGACTCTTACAAAGCGCCGACGCTGGAGACTCCTTCCTTAAACGTTACACGAACGTCTCCTTACTTTCAGCGAACTTCACCACATCGGCTGCTCTGAGTGCGTTCACGTGGAGCGTCCGCTGTACACGCCCCTGTGAATGAGCCGTTACCATAGAAACGATAACGTATTAGAACGGGCGTGTTAATATAAAGCCGGGGTTTGCGGCTGCGCTGCTGTCAGAGCTGCTCTGATGGAACATTAATCAACACTTTGTGTAAGTGACACGAGAGACTTGCTAGTGTGAGTGTCAGTAAGCAGGTGGTTGTGTGCTGCTCACAGAAGACACAGAAGACTACCTGCTCATAGGCTCCATGTCCTGAGACGTTAGAACAGATAACAAATATGCAGAGAAACGCAACTGGAAGCTACTCAATCATTACAATTGTCTCAAATGATCACAACCGACTCAAATCAAAAGCTGCAGAGAACGCTGGAGAACTCTGCGGTGCTTGAGGAGAGCAAACGGCTCTGGAGAACCCTGGAGATTGCCGGTGTGGTTATGGAGAATGATGGAAACGCTACGGAGGGCGCTCTAAAAGCTCAACAAAATGTAAAATGGCCAAGTCCGGTCACATGCCGTCCTCTCTGTTCTGCACAGCTTTCCTCGTCTCCTTCTCTTCTGATTCCTTCTCACGGAGAAGCACAGAGTAGGAACGTTTAATATCGATGAGGGCAGGGACATGAACAAACAAGACCTAGTCACAGAATTCATTAAATATAAGTATATGATGTAGAATTTTTATTTTATTTACAGGAGACACTGAAAATGAGACAGAATGGGGAACGTGGTGGGAAGGCATGCTGCGTGATGAAGCTCCTCCTGATGTTCCTGTAGACTTCTGAATTCATTCTGCTGCTACCAGCATGACTTCCATCAGCTATAAAGATTAGTGAGAATGTTCCAGAAGCAGCCGTGCGAGCCCAATCCATGACACTACCTCCACTGTGTGTGTATCGTCTGTTACCACCTCGATTTCTTTCAGCCAATAATAATAATAATAATAATAATAATAATAATAATAATAATACAGTTTAATCTAATATTGAACTGAATATCATTTCATTTGTGTTGACGCATGGACAATTCATTATAAGAACGTAATCGTAGTTAGCAGGTACTAAATCTTTGGCCTTTCCATCACTTTGGTAGAGGTTCATCATATTTTCCAGAACTTCTGTGGATCATCTCTGTGTTTCTTTGCGAATTCCAATCTTGCTCTTACAGTCTTGCATCAACTGCTGTTGTTTTCCTTAGCCGACCTGTTCCGTGTCTGGTTGTCGGTTCACCAGTGCTTTCTTCCTTTTTATTTCCCAGAACATTCCAAATGGTTGTATTGTCCGTGCCCAATGCTTGTGCAGTGGATCTGATTGACTCTTTTCTCAGCTTCATAACGGCTCGCTTTTCTCCCATAGACAGCTCTCTGTTCTCCATGTTGGTTTATCCTTTTTAACACAACCGCACAGGTCTTCTCAGGTGAAACCCAGGGCTCAAACCAAGAGTAGACCTTCAAAGCTATTTATTCTTTACACAATCAACTGAACAGGACACACCTGGGTAACAAGAAACACCCGTCAGTCACATGTTTCGATAGTTTGTGATCACTTGAAGAAATGGGTGGGTTTTAAACAAAAGTTGCCAGGTTGTCTTTTTTGATCTCCAACACAATTGTCTTCAATGTATAGCAAAAACAAAAGATTTGGAGACAAGCACAAACAGCACCACCGGACGTGGACATCGAACCCCAAGAACCAGCCACTGAAGTGCAGCAGCTATCAACAGTGTGAACACCAGGCCTGGATGGCCTTCCAGCTGAATTTATAAACATTTCTTCCGAACGTTGAGAACAGACCTGTATGAGGATTTTAAACGGAATACGAATAACGGGAAATTACCCACCAGTTTTATCTCCTCCTCTTGAAAAGGTAACTGTTTTTAACTGGAAGCCTGTGGCACAAAATCATATCAAAATCAAACGGACTGAAAGAGCACACACGCATCGATAAACGCAAATTAAACGCACCGCGTTTACGGATCACGTTTATCCTCCACGTGACATGACGGAACTGCGCAAAATCAATTCTTACGAGTTTTTACCAAGAAAGCGCCTTCGACAGAGCAGATCACATCTCTTTAACGCACCAGACACGACTGAAATAGGGACAACGTCCTCTTTATTATCATCATGGGTTCAACTTTTCCGTTTCTGAAGCTTGTGTTTTGCTCAGGCTTGGGGGAGGGCTGAGCCGTCTTCTCACGACGCGGCAGGGGATAAGGCAAGGACTTCCTTCACCCGGGCAGCTTCACAGTCTGGCCACAGACCCTCTGTTACGTGAAGGAAGACAGATCCCGCAGGAGTACCGGTGTGAGGAATACAGGAGAGCGCTACTGTCAGTGCACGCAGGCCATGCGACCATCTTCATCACTAAACAGGAAGACCTTCAAGTCCTTTCAGGGTTGCTTTTATTTACTTCTCTTCCTGTGTCCTTTCTATCAGTCTCCTTTATCCCAGATTCTCCTTCTGCTTCCTCTCTCGCGTTTCCTCTCTCACTCTCTCGTCCCGTGCTACGTTCAGTAAGGGTGGACGGATGATGTGGCCATGCACTTGTTTAGGATGTTATGTGTTGATTAAGATTCATGGGGGAGTAGTTAGTGGGCGTGCGCGCGTGTGTGTGTGATTTACATAGGACACACCCTGTGTTCCTGAGGTAGTAGAGCTCAGAGTGTGTGTCAATGATATGGGAGATGAAGTTCACACCAGATGGCTATCAGAGGGACTTTACACTTTGGAAAAGGAGTTAGGTGTGTGTGTGTGTGTGTGTGTGTGTGTGTGTGTGTGTGTGTGTGTTTGTTTCTGCGTGTGTGTGTGTGTGATTTGCATAAGACACACCCTGTGTTCCTGAGGTAGTAAAGCTCAGAGCGATGGCCGTGTGTGTGAATGATATGGGAGATGAAGTTCACACCAGATGGCTATCAGAGGGATTTTATCCTTTGGAAAAGGAGTAAAGTGTGTGTGTGTGTTTGTCTGTGTGTGTGTGTGTGTGTGTGTGTGTGTGTGTGTGTGTGTGAGTACGTGTTATCTCAAACATGTTTAACACCTGGTTCTTCCCCCTGATGGAGAAGGTCCTACAAATGGTGTGGCGTTCATGCAGAAAGAATGAACAATAGTACAAAGGCACAAAGGGCAGCAAAAAAAAAAAATGAGAAGGACACCGTGCAGTTGGACGGAGCGCTGGATTCAGACAGAAACAATGGCCTCGTGTTTTTTGGAGGAGGAAAAGAACAACTGTTCGCTTTTATCAAGCCACAGAAACACACACAAACAGCGGGGACTGCATTGTATAGATGATAAACACACACACACACACACACACACGTGCAACACACCCTGTGTGTCTGGAAAGATTTGAAAAGCAGAACAGTGTAGCTCTACATCATCCGACTGTGACACAACACTGACAAACCAACGCATCATATTCCCCAAAACCCACAAATGACTTCTTTTAGTTCAACGTTTACACGAAAGCAGAATATTTAATAAAGGGAAATGAATCAACGGCTTCTGAGCGAGCAGGATGTCAGAATTCGGTGTAAAATCAGGGGTATTATTAGTCCTGACTGCTGGGTGGGGAGTGTTGGCAGTCTGGAGGATATGAATAAATGAAAGTGGAATTAACACCAACGCTCGCTTTTAAATCAGTGCGCTGTTGTCTCGGAATGCAATCAATAAACATACAGGGTTCTCTTCAAAGGGGTTTTTTTGGATAGTTAACAGTTAGCTTCCTAAAATGAGTCTAAATGTTGTGTGCGTGTGTGTGTGTGTGTGAGGGGGGGGGGCTGATCGAAAATCACCATTTTGTTTTCTCGGTGTGATCGGCGTCATTCTGTTCAACAAGTGTGTGAGAGGAGGATAGAACACGCTTCTCAGCAAGTGAAGGACGCAGATGCGCTGATCTAGAACTAAACACACACGTGACACCGGTGGTTTGGTCATCACGAGTTCCCCAGCTGCGCTCCATTATTAAGCGAGGAGTTAATCAGGGCTGAGTGTGCGGAGTGTGACTTATTAGCTTTTGTATTAAAAATGATCTAACCATCGTTTCTTAACGCACGTCCAGCAGGGCTCATTTCCTCAAGCATCCGAGAGACAAGCTCGGCGATTAACCTCTAGAACACACACGGCTAATATTTTCCTCAACAAAAAAAAAAAAAGAAAAAGAAGCTGTGTGCTCGGATCGGACTGCAGCTCTATTCATACGGGATTAGTTTCCCACGAGGAGGTGGATAACGTATAGTAACTATTACAGTAGCAGATTATCTCTGGGATTTTAGTTTGAATTCATCATGTCAGTCATTTTTACAGACTGTGTGTGTGTGTGTGTGTGTGTCTACGTGCCATATTTCACCCTCTATAAAATGAACGGGACGTCCCTGTGATATCACGTTTCACCATCCACGTGAATCGTTCATATCTTCTGCACATCACTTAACACGCCAGAACGCTGCTCCTGTCCGAACAGCACTTATGTCCTCGCTTATATCCGGTGCTTTCCTGCATCTTATATCTTGCTTGTAATCTAAAGCGGTATTATTCGGCTAGTCGGGGGTGTGTGTGGTTTGTGAGACTCTGATTAATGTGATCACGTGTAATATGGGTCAAGCCATATGAACTCACCGGAGGCCTCCCGACTGACCACCTCAATCGTGCTTCATACTTTCTGGAAATAACGTCACTATTCGTAATAAATACTGTGCGGAATGTCAGGCCCGTGTCTGCATTCATTTCTGAGATGTAGAGGCTTTTAAAAAAAAAAGGGGGAGTGTATAAGTCGTTACTTTTAACTGTTTATGCCAGACGCAGGAAATGTTCAGGGACTGTCGTCTAGTATAAATTGTCCTTAACTTCAAAAACACAAGGTCCACGGTTGCATATTTGGAAATTTATGCCCCGCTGAATACTGTAAATAATAATAATATAACAGAGTATGATGATTATTTCGTGCTTTGGAGCAGATTCGACCCTGTATATCGCCACACTGAAGCACATCAGACCTTTCAGATTGTCATATCTATTACTCATGTTTTAGTGCTTTTTTTTTTAAATAACTAGGTGTATGTCTGAAAGAACCGGTCTAACAAGGTCTCCCATAAACAAAGAATTATACTACAGGTGTGTAGGCTCATTAAATCCCGTCATCTGAAACTGTTAGGATTTGCAGCTCTGAAAGTCCAATAACAGTCAGTATAAAACTATAATTGGTGGAAAAAAGCTACACACACTTCCTTACACATTTTTTTTGTCATCGTTTCGGACAAGAATGCTTGATTTTGCTGCTTTATTAAAAAAAAATGATTTGTTGTTTGTGCTGTTTCGCAGAAAAGTTCTCGAATTGGCGGAATTGCAATCGTTTTTAGCTGTACTCGTGTCCGACACAGGCGAATCGAACAGGGCTTTGGCTGAATGCGAGTTGTGATGACGTCAAATGCGGTAATTTTGAAAAACGCAGGCTCCTCCGAATATTGCGGAGTTTGTCCGATATTGCTTTGATTTCTGCGACTGTAGAACCGTGAAATCCTGGAGGAACTGTTACATGTCCGACTGAGCATGAATAAGCTTACCTCGGCTGACCTGAGATTGTCAGTCAGGACGCCTCTGCCGAGGTCGCATGCTTCTGATAACCGCGTCACACGTAATATGCAAATACTCAGATTTCCTGGTGTGGATCTGAGTCATGATCAGATTCAATTACGTCCAATGGCGTATTTGTTTCCATATGAATAATTAGCCTTTCCAGACTGAATCCTGATAGTCATCACATATGAGGCACCTAGATGTGTTTAGTGGTCAGATCGGACTACAGAAACATAAACGGTGATCAGAGCAGACTATGAGATCTGGACAACTATAAAATCAGACTACAAAAACAGATCAGACTTGTACAAACAGGGCTAGTAATCAGATAAAACTGTATCCAGAATCATTTTCTGTATGATTTGTAAAAATCAGCCTTTATAAACAGGCTCAGTTTTGAGGTAAGACTATAAATCCAGGAGTTTTGGTTAACTCTGACTACGATCAGAGGATTTTTAGCCACATCAGGACTTTTCCAGTGTACGTCTGCTAAACCGAACGGGCAGAACCTCAACACGATGAGAATAAAAATGATTTAGTCACGCTAAACTGTATTTCAGATATCTCCCTTTTACGTTATGTAGATGAACCCATTCCCAGCACGATTTTTTAAACGAGCCTTAAGGTATGCATCTCAGCTAAATATACTGAAGATAACACTCAGTGTCCTGCCGTTATTGGAAAATAATCAGCGGTGGGGTGGTGTGACGAGGCGGCGTTCACTCGTTATCACCTACAGGCTGAAGGAACATTTACAGCGTTGCATTGACACCTCCAGTGTTCATAAATACAAACAGAATGAATACAGCGTTCTAATAAAGCACAAGTTAACACACACACACAAAAAAAGAAGCTAACTTCTATTAGAAAAGAATCGATATTTCACCTGGTTCGGGATCATTGCATGTTTTGTCAATGGAGAAAACCTGTTTTCATTTCTATAAATTTTCACACCCCTACTTAACATCCATGACGCACCATGATGATATTTTCCTTCAGCGATACAGACCTACGCGGTGTAATAAATCTGCTCACTGCTCTCACACCTGATGCTCTAATCCAGAATCAACACGGGGAGATGAACATGCTGGAGTTCTGGAAACTTAAACAGGAAATCTGAAGGAAATAAAAAGAATTTTCCACTGCGTTAAATGTTTCTGTTTTAATCAGCCGAAACTGCCAGAGATTTGTTTTATCCAACACTCACTGAAAAATCCCACAAAAGATGAAACCTTTATCCAAATTAGTTTTCCTAATATTCACTGCTTGAGATAAACGCCTTCACTCCGACTCAGACTACTGAGAGTTTTGGGCAGATATGAAACATCAGCATGTGTAACCATGGTAATTACGAAAGTCTGAAAGTGTCTGTATGAGAAACACTCGGGGCTGGAAGTCTCTCCAAAGTTTGAGCAGCACACACCTGAACATGGCCTGCGTTCCTTTCTTTAGGCCTCAACGTGCTTAAAAGTTGGCTGCATGAAGACCTTCACGAGCTTACAGGCTCACACGCGGTCTGTCGTCTCGCGCTGGCCGTCATGGACGAGTTTACACAACTACAGCGAGATTTCCTCCTGCCATAAAACGACGAGTTGTTGGAAGCACAACGCGGGAGATCTGTGTATTCTGTTCCATATTTACAAAGAGAAACGAGGCACGAGTGGCACGTGAGACGGTTAAGAACGACACGCTACGAGAGGAAATGAATCAGCATGACCATGCCTCATTCGTAATGAACAATCACAGGCTTGGGTGTGTAGCGTGTTTGTCTTCAGCAGCGCTCACCAACCCTCTTCCTTGAGATCTGTAGTACCTTCCTGCAGGTTTCACCTCCAACCAAAATCTAACACACCTGTTTTAGATCAAGACAACGATTAGAGGGTCAGGTGGGCACCATTAGGGTTGGAGCTAAAGTCCTGAGGAAGGTAGATCTCCAGGAACAGGGTTGATGACCACTGATCTACAACGTTCCTTCAGCTGCCATGCGCACGTCACAATGAGCGACGTCTTCGCAAGATGTCTGACTGCTCCTTGATTTCAGCCTCTGCCTTGTGGGTGGTAATGCAGCTCACTCACCTTCAGTGTGGAAGTGTAACATTAAACACCTATGATGTGTAGCGATCCGAGCGTCGAGCTGAACTGACACCCACAACGATCGTTTGGGTCCAGTTGTGCTTCGTAACAGCCGATTCAAAACTACTGAATTAACACTTCTTCTTCTTCTTTTTTTTTACCAGGACTGTATAAACACTGCAGGTTTATTCAGTGTTGTAAGCATTAATTCAGTACTGTACGTGTTCATTTTTGCATTAACACTGTTTATTTAAGCTTTGTGTATATGTTAGGAGTTCAGTGTTACAGTAACTCAGCAACGTAAGTGTTAATCTAATAATTGCTACCAACACAGGCTTGTAACTTGAACTTTAGCTGAATCCAGGATCATGGAAAGCTCTTTAAACAAAAGCTCAGGTTATCAGTTTTCTGCCCATTTTTCTGTTCTGCAATCTGTCCTTTTATTACAGTATGTTAAATGTGTGGTTAAACTAGCAAATGGGTTTATTAGTGTACATGGTTATGAAACAGCTTTTTATATGTGTTTTTTTTTTTTAATGGTAAAGGTTATGTCTCTACAATGTACACCAGGTCCCCACAAGATGCCTACTTTAAAATATTCTTTTTTTTCTACAAATGTATTCTTTGCTTGGTGTGTTTTAGCCTAAAATACTTTCTACAACTTTACACAGTTCAGCTTAGTTATGGTATACCAACATACATTTCTACATTCGGTAATCAGGTATGGAACTGCTTTTTTAATGTATTTTATAACATAGTAAACGTTAAGTCCCCACAATGTACATTGTACTCTAACAGTGTTTGCAAAGGAGTGATTTCGATTGAAAATTGAAGTGGTGCCCTTCCCCCACTGGGTCCCCACACTGTCTTTTAAAATGAAACTTTACACCAGGTCCCCACAAGATGCCTAATTTAACATGTCTCTTTTTTTTCTACAAATGTCTTCTTTGCTTGGTGTGTTTTAGCCTAAAATACTTTCTACAACTTTATACTATTCAGCTTAGTTATCGTATACCAACATACTTTTACTTTTGAGCTTATTAGTGACGGTTTTGCCTATTTCAGGTGACAGAAAGTGGAATAGAGGTGGACCGTAATCTTTTGGAGTCAGATGGTGCCTCTGGAGATGATCATCATTGCACCCAACACTCACAGCATGAGTCTTCATTCTGTAATCTGGTATGGAACTGCTTTTTTAATGTATTTTATAACATAGAAAACCCTAAGTCCCCACAATGTACATTGTACTCTACCAGTGTTTGCAAAGGAGTGATTTCAATTGACAATTGAAATGGTGCCCCTCCCCCACTGGGTCCCCACACTGTCTTTTAACATGAAACTTTATACCAGGTCCTCACATTATGCCTACTTTAATTTTTTTATTTTCAACAAATATCTTCTTTGCTTGGTGTGTTTTAGCCTAAAATACGTTCTACAACTTTATACTATTCAGCTTAGTTATAGTCTACCAACATACTTTTGCTTTTGGGCTTATTAGTGACTGTTGTGCATATTTCAGGTGATAAAAACTGGAATAGAGATGGACAGTAATTGTCTGGAGTCAGATGGTGCCTCTGGAGATTATCATCATTGCACCCAACATTCACAGCATGAGTCTACAAATAATTATTTTCCCACTTAACTTTCTCTAATGTATTTTAAATATGAAATCGTTTGAAGTCTCATTACATTTTGTATTCCACCGTTTGTTTGTTTTTTAACTCAGCAGGTGCCAGATGAAACGTTTGCTGGTGACCAGTATTGTATACCGCAGTTACAAGTGGAAACAAGCACTCCTCGGGTTGGATAAACTGTCACTTTTCTGAATATAAAAAGCGGACCTTTTTAATTAGTGTTCATATTAAAGTTATATTGTTTTTTTTTTATAGCCTGATGAGGTAAACATCCATGATGCCTGCTCCATCAGTAGTGTGGAAAATAGTGAAGATGAATATGTCCCTGAGTCTTCATGTAGTAGCTCAGATGAAAGTGCCTGCAATCATGTGATTTCAGTTTCTGAAAGGAAAACCAAGAAAATGACGAAAAGATGTCCTTTACTCAGTCCTAGCACTGGTCAGTCTAGTGCAGCAGTTTCCAATGAATCTGAAGTTGTACCTGACCAGTCAAGCTCTGTTTTGGTCAGAGGAGTTTCAAAGCCAACTAGTAGAGTGAGAGTGTGTGATAAGAAACAGTACTGTTTGTTTTGCAGCAAACCACTATCAAAACTGGCAAGACACTTAGAGCAGGTTCATAGCACTGAGTCTGAAGTTGTGAAAGCTTTGAGTTTTCCAAAAGGTTCAAAAGAAAGGAAAAACTTGCTAGATCACCTCAGGAACAGGGGGAATTTTGCACATAATGCTGAAGTTGTACAGCGTGGAGGTGAGCTTGTACCTTGTAAGAAGCCACAAAAAGATTGTGATTTCAATACCTTTGTGCACTGCTGCAACTGTCAAGGGCTCTTTGCTAGAAGGTTTCTCTGGCGTCATATGAAATGGTGTAAGCTGAGCAAAAATGATCACTCCCATCCCAAACCGGGAAAGGGACCTGCACCTCCTGAACTAGTGCTGGCCTGTGGAAACTTTTCAGTAACATGACCCATGACAAGATGGTACTTGCCATTAAAACAGATTTGTACATAAGAAGATTAGGAGAGTATTTTTACAACAGAGTAGGCTCAGACATTGGCAAACACGATTATATTCGACAGAAAATGAGGGAAATTGGAAGATTGTTAATTACAGTGAGGGAAGTGACTCCTTTGTGTAACATGGAGGATTTTGTTGACCCAGCTAACTTCATGCATGTCATCACTGCCGTCAGAAAAGCCAGCGGTTATGATGAAGAAAAGTGTACATTCCAACGACCATCCCTTGCATTGAAGCTTGGTCATAGCTTACAGAAGATTGCTTCTTTGGTCTCATTTCAAGCAATGATGGATCAGGACAGTGAAAGAGCAGAAAATGCGCACAACTTTTCAGACATGTATGCGGCAAGATGGAGCGAACTGATATCATCACATGCACTCCGGACACAGCAGGAAATGAAGTGGAATGCTCCACTTATTCTTCCTTTTACTGAGGATGTGAAAACATTACACTTGTATCTTGATCAAAAGCAAGAAGAGTACTTTCAGAAACTATCAGCAGATGCTTCCTCCAAGAACTGGACACATCTTGCAAAGGTTACTCTGGCTCAGACTATCCTCTTCAATCGCAGAAGAGAGGGTGAGGTCCCAAAAATGCCTTTAACAGCATTTAACCAGCAGAAACACCGATGACTTGCACAAAGACATTGCTCTTGCACTATCGGAGCTTGAAAGGAAACTCTGCCAGAGCTTTACTCGACTTGAAATACGTGGAAAGCGTAGACGAAAGGTTCCAGATCTTTTAACACCTATAAGGCAGAAAAATATGGAACTTCTTTAACAAAAACGAAATGTGGAATTCCTTCTGAAAACATTTACATGTTTACACGTCCCGCAGGACTGTCACACCTGAGGGGGTCAGATTGTCTTCGTGTACAAAACGTTCGTAAACGCATAGCAACACTCTCCAATGTTCTGAACCTCAATAATACAGAATTGGATCAGCTGGCTGACTTTTTAGGGCATGATGTGAGAATACACAGAAAATATAACAGACTTCCTGAAGGACTCTCCAGCTGGCCAAGATAAGCAAAGTTTTGATGGCATTAGAGACAGGAACACTTGGGGAGTTCAGTGGAAAGAACCTAGACGAAACTGACGTTGAGCCAGATGGTATGTTGAAAGGAGTTTGGAAGTGTAAATGATTAACATACGGATTTACGTGTTATGTCATTATATTATCACTGTAGGTGTTGTTTAAATAGAAGCTGTACTTGTTCAGAATTCAGATTTGTCAAGGGATCTGTCAGGAACAGAGAATGAATCAGATGAAGGTGAGCTTTACTCCCTTATATACAGAGTCTATGAAAAGCACTCCTGTGTGTTTGGGTGTTTTTGGGGTTTTTTTTGTCTTCGTGCTGTAGTTTTTGCCAGGAAACATACTCATCAGTGAGTGGTAGAGTGGTGTAACCAGTGGCACTGAGCATGCATTTCTGGTGCCAGTGGGGCTTGTTACTGTTGAGCCTTCTGGTGGTGTTGTAGGCTTAATTCGGTGAAACACCAGATAAGATGGGTGTTTACTCCAGTGAAAAGCCTGTGATGTGGGCGGCTCCATAGTAGGTTTTATCTATTCATAGGGCAAGTATGGTGTATGGGAGACGGAAGGTTATCTAGGCCTTTAAGTAATCCCTAATGGCTTGGTACATGTAGATAGCATCTTAACGAGTATAATTGTATCCACAACCACCTAGCAACACCATAGTGACCACATTTTAAGCTCCACAATCACTGTATTCTTCAGAAAATGCACAAACTGTAGTTGTTAATTATTATTATTATTATTATGAGTATTATGAGGTGTCCTTAATCATTTAGGATGCATTCAAAAAGAGTGCACTTGTTCTGTGTTTCAGTAGATATTGAGCCAGAACTGAAACCGTCTACAGAGCAAGCCCAGGAAACCTCATCTGAGCAAGCAACAGAACCAACCAGTACCACATCTGTTCCCAAAGGTATTGTCTGATAAACAAACATGATTGTTTTCATGAACTTGAAAGACATTATATGTTTTGACTAACTTTGTCTTGCATTTGTTCAGGTGTTAAGGTGGTAAAGAAAAAGAAATGGGAGATCAGTGAAGTGAAGGCAGTTGAAAAACATCTGTCCAGGTTCATCAAAACTTGCACAGTGCCAGGAAAAAAAAACATGGTGAGGCCTGTATTAAAGCTGAGCCTGTTGCACTGAACGGCAGGGACTGGTTACCTGTTAAGTTCTTTGTAAAGAATAGAATCACAGCTCTTAAAAGGTTAATGTAACCCAGAAAAAAGTCTGCATGATTTCATTTCATTTGCACAGATCATTGGTAGTTTTAGTTTATTATTATTATTATTATTATTATTATTATTATTATTATTATTAAGTTTAAGGATGGAAATTTGTATTGTACAATTTTATTTTTTTCTAATTCTTTACATTTCATTTGTGACGAACTTTTGAGTGTTAATTAGTAACTGCCTGAAAATATTATCTGTGCAAAAATACCGCATAGCAAATATCAAAATGTTTAAGATTAAAAATAAAAGGCCTGTTGTTATTCATGTGACTTAATCAATTATCTTGGAAATATGCATTATAGCACCTTCCCAATTGTTTGTAAATTGCGTCCCCAGATTGTTCACAAGTACCTACAATTTAGAAATACCAGAATAATAGTGTGTGTGTGTGTGTGCGTGCGCTCGTCCTCACAAGTTTGGTCTTCCAGAAACTGTCCCCAGAATGTGGAAAAATGTCACATTGCTTTATTAACGTATTTTATGTCATTTCAAGTGACGGACGTTTTTACAGCTTCAGCTGAAACACAAATCTATCTTTGGTTTGCTCCTAAACCTTTTAGAAATACGGGTCCCCGCATTGGAGGATCCGGCATGTAGTCCCCGATATAGACTTACACAAGTATGTGTGTGTAAGAGACTACAGTGTGTGTGTGTGTGTGTGTGTGTGTGTGTGTAAGAGACTACAGTGTGTGTGTGTGTGTGTGTGTGTGTGTGTGTGTGTGTGTGTGTGTGTTTGTGTGTGTGTGTGTAAGAGACTACAGTGTGTGTGTGTGTGTGTGTGTGTGTGTGTGTGTGTGTGTGTAAGAGACCACAGTAAGTGTGTGTTAATGAGAGGATTGTGAGTGTGCTGGTCCTGCAGTGGGGATGAGTGTTTCTGTGTGTCGGGTTAGATTAAAACTCTACACAGGAAGGTCAGAGTGTTTCTCCAGAACACTGAAAACTCAAACATACTGATGCTGTTGCGTGTCACGCGCTTCATTTACCCGCTCGTGGATTCAGCGCTTATATCTCTTATATCTCTGATCATTAAGTGTTTATTACAGCTTTGGATCAGTTAGCGCGCGTGACAGAACATCACACAGCAAAATAAAAATAAATAAACAGAAACAGTGTACAGCACACACACACACACACACACACACACACACACAGAGAGAGAGAGAAATAAATAAAACGCGTTCACTTACAGCACACTCCGGGAGAGAGACGCAGATCCAGTCCGGTATCACGCGCGGTATTAAAACAGCACCTCACACACACACATATCCGCGCGCGCGCTCTCCCGGTGTGTGATGTGCTCCTGCTGGTTTAGACAGATCGGAGCTGCGGTGTTAAATCTCACAGCGCGTTTAAGAGTCGCTCCTCTGCTGTCTCACACAGCAGCACAGAAACCACATGGAGACCGGGGACACGCCCCCTTCCCCCCACTGACTACGCCCACCCCCCGCCCCCACAACAGACCCCCGCACCATCCACAGGTGCATACCTGAGCAGCGCAGTATACTGTATACACACCATGTCCTGTCCACTACACGCGATCCAGAGTCACGTGACGGATCTAACCAGTCAGTATAATCCTCCTGTTAACAGCTTTAATAATACACTCACTGATGAACCCTGTATTGATAGCAGAAAGGGACTCAATGCTTCGTGGCGTGGATTCCACAAGATGTTGGAAACATTCCTTTGAGATTCGGCTCCATGTTGACACGATCGCTTTCTACGTTCTCGCCCGTTCTACAACAACCCAAAGATGTTCTCCTGGATTCTGATCCGGTGACTGGGAAGGCCACTCAAGAACACTGAACTCGTTGCCATGTTCATGAAACCTGTTGCTTCGTGACATGCTGCAGTATCAGGCTGGTAGTAGCCATTAGAAGATGGTAAACTGTGGCCATGAAAGCATGCACATGCAAATAACTATCCAAATAGGCTGTGGCATTCAAACAATAATTGATTGGTACTAATGGGCCCAACGTGTGCCATGAAAACATTCCCCACACCATTACACCACCTCCGCCAGCCTGGACTGTTGACACAAGGCAGGTTGAGTCCATGGATTCATATTCTGTTGGCACCAAATTCTGACCCTCAGCAGAAACCGAGATTCATCAGACCAGCCTACACTTTTCCCATCTTCAGCTGTCCGGTTTTGGTGATCCTGTGATCACTGCAGCTCCAGCTTTCTGTTCTCGGCTGCCAGAAGAGGACCCCGACGTGGTCTCCTGCTGTTCTGAGATGCTTATCTTCTCACCCCCATTGTACAGAGTGATTATCTGTGCTACTGTAGTCTTTCTGTCACCTCGAACCAGTCTGGCCATTCTCCGTTGATCTCTCTCATCAACAAGGTGTTTCTGTCCCCAAAACTGGATGTTTTCTCTTCACTTCACCATTCTGAGTAAACTCTACAGACTCGTGTGTGAGAAAATCCCAGGAGATCATCAGGTATAGAAATACTCTAACCAGCCAGTCTGGCACCAACAGTCATGTCACGGCTAAATTCCCCGAGATCACATTTCCCCCGTTCCGATGGTTGATGTGAACATTTACCTGAAGCTGCTGCCACACCACTGAGTAGGTGTACAGATGTTCCCAATAAAGTGCTCAGTGAGTGTATATCTACTGTACAGTATATGGTACTTCATTTTGAGCAGGGTTAGCATATTTCAATTTCGTTTCCTATTACGCTTCTCAGATGGCTTCGTTCTAGATTAAAAAGTCATTTCGTTGCAGCTTACTTCTTAAAGTCTCTTAAACGGTTAAAGTTTCCCTCACAATAGTCTCAAATGTGTAATAAGATTACAGTAAACCAAATATAAGATCATTAAACCCATTTCCAGACCTTCAAAAACTACATAACATTTCCGTCTTCATGTATTCTTGTTCTGATTTTTTTCCCCTAATCTTTTTTTCATTTTTTAAAATACAAATTTCTGCCAGTAGAAGAATATTTAAAGTTTGAAATGTGGTGAAAACGACTAAAAACAGGCTGAAAAACCTCGTAATAATAAATAATATTTTATTTCTGATCACCTCATGATAAGAAATATTACATCGATTTGCTCATATTCACTGGATAACATTTAATTTAAAAAAAAGTGCATTTATTTGTTTTACTATCATAATCACTGATGAGGTGCCGTGATTTATATAACAGGACGTCCTGGAGTGTTTTATTCCTCTTATACCACAACAATTTACAAACAATTACAAAATTTTATTAATTGAAGAATGATACAATCATACTTTTTGTCCGTTTAGAGTTACATTTAATGTTCAGGTCCTCACTTACTTTACAACAGCTCTAAACAGGCACAAAAAGACACAGCTTGTCATGTCGCACAACGCTTCGCGATACAAGCATATTTTTTTAATGTGTGTGTGTGTGTGTGTGTGTGTGTGTGTGTGTGTGTGTGTGTGTCTTATTACCCTCAAGAGAGAGAATAAAAAGAAGCTGGTGAGGGAACAATTGTTTATTGCTGCTATAGTGTAAGCTGTTTCACAAACGATGAATGTAACAAAAAAGTACGAGACATCGTTCTTTAATAAATAACTATTGTATAAGAGGAATAAAACACTTCACACAACACGCTACTTTTGTTTATTTTCCTATAACAGCACTTATTCAGACAGACGGCCTCAGATTATCTTCAAGCACTCTTTGATATGATGCAGAATTCATAGTTGAATCAATGGATGCAAGCTGTCCAGTCCCTGAGGCAGTGAAGCAACCTCAAACCATAACATTACCTCCACCGTGCTTCACAGTTGGTATGAGGTGCTTCTCCTGAAAATCTGTCTTTGGTCAGCGCCAAACATGTCTGCTGTTACTGTGACCAAACTACTCTATCTCTGATTCATCTGTCCAGAGCACATTATTCCAAAAGGCCTGGTCTTTTCCTATATGCTCACTCCCAAACTGTGGTCTTGCAAAGGCTTTTTCATGGCACGCCTCCCATGCAGCTCAAACTTATGCAATCTCTTTCTGATTGTACAACCCCTGGCAAAAATTATGGCACTTAGAGGACGTTCCTTCAGATGTTTTACTCTGTAGCAAATAAACAAATCACAGATATGATACAAAACAATTTTTGTATAATAGCTGAACAATGTGGCTTTGAGAAACATACCTCAAACAGGATAAATTAAATTATTTTAATTCATATCACATTTTTTTCAGGTCAAGTAGAGGAAAAACAACATGGAATCACTCAATGCTGAAGAAAAGAATGATGGAATTACCTTGTAATTTGCATTTCTAAAACAAATACCAGCACGAATGTAAACATGCAAATTAGTCTGCAGTTATAAGAGCGCTTACAGACCTTAACCGTGGACTGTTTTGAAAGGAGAGGCGTCAGCTGAAACAATGAGAAGGGTTATAAAACTAAAAAGGACGTGCAACACCGACTGTGGAAAAAGGTGTTGGTTGTTCCCCATCAGCTGTGTCTAAATTTTGGTGCAAGTATAGAAGGTTCTAAAAGGAAAACATATAAAGAAGTCAAAGAATCAAGAAAACTTGATTTCAAGCGATTTGCTTAAAAATAGAAAATGCACAAGAAAAGAAATGAAGAGCAAATGGGAGGAAACAGGAGTCAATGTTTGTGACAGAACTGTAAGAAATGGGATTTATATATAGAAAAGCCAAACGAAAACCAGCAGCAACACCCAA
Organism: Ictalurus punctatus; assembly: GCF_001660625.3. Taxonomy (NCBI): domain Eukaryota; kingdom Metazoa; phylum Chordata; class Actinopteri; order Siluriformes; family Ictaluridae; genus Ictalurus; species Ictalurus punctatus. The sequence continues at coordinate 26,579,782 of NC_030429.2, read as the reverse complement.
AGAGAAGAAAACAAGGTTACAGTGGGCTAAAGAGAAGCAATCACGGAGAACTCTTTAGATCTTGGCATGAGGTCACCACACACCTCAATAGCAAAGGGAACACCAGACACTAGATATGAGACGAGTTTAAAAAGGACCAGTTCCACCTGCACTGCTTAAGCAGGTTCGAATAGCTGGAACCTGATCTTCAACACCTGATCGTAATTATATGGATGTGAAGATGAATGTGATAAATGTAGGCGTGCACTTTAATTGTGAAAATTACTATATAATGTCAATTTTGTGTAATTTGATGGGTGTGACACAATCATTAATGAGCACTGTTTCAAAGAGGATCAAATGTCTGCTTGTCCAAATATGTAAAAAAAAGCCAACAATTTCCATGGAGTGTATATCTACTGTACAGTATATGGTACTTCATTTTGAGCAGGGTTAGCATATTTCTATTTCGTTTCCTATTACGCTTCTCAGATGGCTTCGTTCTAGATTAAAAAGTCATTTCGTTGCAGCTTACTTCTTAAAGTCTCTTAAACGGTTAAAGTTTCCCTCACAATAGTCTCAAATGTGTAATAAGATTACAGTAAACCAAATATAAGATCATTAAACCCATTTCCGGACCTTCAAAAACTACATAACATTTCCGTCTTCATGTATTCTTGTTCTGATTTTTTTCCCCTAATCTTTTTTTCATTTTTTAAAATACAAATTTCTGCCAGTAGAAGAATATTTAAAGTTTGAAATGTGGTGAAAACGACTAAAAACAGGCTGAAAAACCTCGTAATAATAGATAATATTTTATTTCTGATCACCTCATGATAAGAAATATTACATCGATTTGCTCATATTCACTGGATAACATTTAATAAAAAAAAAAAGTGCATTTATTTGTTTTACTATTATAATCACTGATGAGGTGCCGTGATTTATATAACAGGACGTCCTGGAGTGTTTTATTCCTCTTATACCACAACAATTTACAAACAATTACAAAATTTAATTTATTGAAGAATGATACAATCATACTTTTTGTCCGTTTAGAGTTACATTTAATGTTCAGGTCCTCACTCACTTTACAACAGCTCTAAACAGGCACAAAAAGCCACAGCTTGTCATGTCGCACAACGCTGCTGGACACTGGATTGTGATTGGTCAGAAGGTCGATTCATTTTCTGTAACAGCAGCTCTGATAGTAGCGCAGCCGCAAGTCACAGGTTTTTATAAATAATTAACGCGCTCGTTCTAACACATTATCATTTCTATATGATGTGTATGTAAGGTCTACGGAAGGAGTCTCCAGTGTCAGCACTTTGTAACAGTCAGAGGTGAAGCTGTAACTTTAAGTTTTCCCACATCTTCAGGACGAACAAGTGTACATTCTTTGCGGTTTCTCGATAACAAGCATATTTTTTTAATGTGTGTGTGTGTGTGTGTGTGTGTGTGTGTGTCTTACTACCCTCAAGAGAGAGAATAAAAAGAAGCTGGTGAGGGAACAATTGTTTATTGCTGCTATAGTGTAAGCTGTTTCACAAACGATGAATGTAACAAAAAAAGTACGAGACATCGTTCTTTAATAAATAACTATTGTATAAGAGGAATAAAACACTTCACACAACACGCTACTTTTGTTTGTTTTCCTATAACAGCACTTATACACTGTCAGTGTCAACTTAAACGTCACGTGGTGTTCACGATCTGAAACACAGTAATGAACACGCGCATTAATAACATTTCCAGCATGGTTTGTTAATGCTGTGTATAACGTTAGTCAGTGGAATGTTAACTTAAAGCCTTTGTCTGAAGAAACGTGTATTGGAACAGGTCACACTGAGGAGTAATGAGATGGACGTTCACCCGAGGATCTGCTGTGAGTTAATTGATTGAGAGACTTTCTATACGTGACAACGTTAGTTGGTCTGCAAGGTGAAAAAATATCTCAAAGCATTCAGCTTAATCTGGAGCAGGCATTACTCAGCGTCTGAGGTTCTGAGCTAGTAATCAGGTAATTAGAGGTCTGTGTGTATGTTTTTACCTTCACCTGTCAGGATTTACACACAATATAGTTTGACTAATTCAGCACGTCAATAATGTTAAACAACAAAGGTACTCGGAGCGTTTAGAGGGAGGAACGGTGCCGGTTAGTGGAGAGAAGGTATCTGTTTATCTGTCCATCCATCTGTCTGTTTATCTATTCATCTGTCTATCCGTCCAAACATCTGTCTGGCTGTCCATCTATCTTCTGTTGATCTATGCATCTGTCTGCCTGGCCATCCATCTATCTGTTAATCCATCTACAGTCGTGTGAAAAAGATAAGTGCACTCCATGGAAACTGTTGGCTTTTTTTGACATACTTGGACAAGCAAACATTTGATCATCTTTGAAACAGTGCCTATTAATGAAGTTTATACTTGAACAAAGCCACAAGGAAAAAGCTCTTTCATTCATTTATTCAACAGAAATCTCAATAGATGTGATAATCTTCTGTGCAAAAAGGAAGTACACGCTCGGCCTCAGGACCTAGTATTGCCCCCTTTAGCAGAAATAACTTCTTGTCTGTGTTTTGCGTAACTGACCACTCTTCAATGCAATATTCTTTCAGCTGCAAGATGTTTGAGGGTTTTCTTGCATGTTCTGCCTGTTTCAAATCTTCCCACAAAATTTCAATGGGATTCAAATCCAGGCTTTGACTCGGCCATTCCATAACCCTCGAGTTCTTCTCTTTGAGCCGTTCCTTGGTGGATTTGCTCGTGTGCTTAGGATCATTATCCTGTTAAAAGATCCAAAAAAGATTCACACAGACGGCCTCACATTATCTTCAAGCACTCTTTGATATGATGCAGAATTCATAGTTGAATCAATGGATGCAAGCTGTCCAGTCCCTGAGGCAGTGAAGCAACCCCAAACCATAACATTACCTCCACCGTGCTTCACAGTTGGTATGAGGTGCTTCTCCTGAAAATCTGTCTTTGGTCAGCGCCAAACATGTCTGCTGTTACTGTGACCAAACTACTCTATCTCTGATTCATCTGTCCAGAGCACATTATTCCAAAAGGTCTGGTCTTTTCCTATATGCTCACTCCCAAACTGTGGTCTTGCAAAGGCTTTTTCATGGCACGCCTCCCATGCAGCTCAAACTTATGCAATCTCTTTCTGATTGTACAACCCCTGGCAAAAATGATGGCACTTAGAGGACGTTCCTTCAGATGTTTTACTCTGTAGCAAATAAACAAATCACAGATATGATACAAAACAATTTTTGTATAATAGCTGAACAATGTGGCTTTGAGAAACATACCTCAAACAGGATAAATTAAATTATTTTAATTCATATCACATTTTTTTCAGGTCAAGTAGAGGAAAAACAACATGGAATCACTCAATGCTGAAGAAAAGAATGATGGAATTACCTTGTAATTTGCATTTCTAAAACAAATACCAGCACGAATGTAAAAATGCAAATTAGTCTGCAGTTATAAGAGCGCTTACAGACCTTAACCGTGGACTGTTTTGAAAGGAGAGGCGTCAGCTGAAACAATGAGAAGGGTTATAAAACTAAAAAGGACATGCAACACCGACTGTGGAAAAAGGTGTTGGTTGTTCCCCGTCAGCTGTGTCTAAATTTTGGTGCAAGTATAGAAGGTTCTAAAAGGAAAACATATAAAGAACTCAAAGAATCAAGAAAACTTGATTTCAAGCGATGTGCTTAAAAATAGAAAATGCACAAGAAAAGAAATGAAGAGCAAATGGGAGGAAACAGGAGTCAATGTTTGTGACAGAACTGTAAGAAATGGGATTTATATATAGAAAAGCCAAACGAAAACCAGCAGCAACACCCAAAGAGAAGAAAACAAGGTTACAGTGGGCTAAAGAGAAGCAATCACGGAGAACTCTTTAGATCTTGGCATGAGGTCACCACACACCTCAATAGCAAAGGGAACACCAGACACTAGATATGAGACGAGTTTAAACAAGACCAGTTCCACCTGCACTGCTTAAGCAGGTTCGAATAGCTGGAACCTGATCTTCAACACCTGATCGTAATTATATGGATGTGAAGATGAATGTGATAAATGTAGGCGTGCACTTTAATTGTGAAAATTACTGGATTTGATGGGTGTGACACAATCATTAATGAGCACTGTTTCAAAGAGGATCAAATGTTTGCTTGTCCAAATATGTAAAAAAAAAAAAAAAGGTTTCTCACTGTCTCTCACTGTCTCTCACTGTCTTTCAAACTCTCTTTTTGACTCTCACTGTCTCACTCTGCAGCACCATGTTTAAATCTTTAAACCCAGTCCCCTGACCTGAACCCCATAGAAAACCTGTGGCATGAACTGAAGAGGAGAGTCCACCAGCGTGGACCTGAAATGTGAAGGATCTGGAGAGATTCTGTACGGAGGAACGCTCTCAGATCCCTCGCCATGTATTCTCCAACCTCATCAGCGTTATAGGAGAAGACACAGAGCTGTTATCTTGGCAAAGGGAGGTAGCACAAAGTATTGACTAAAAGGGTGCCAATAATTGTTGCACACCTATATTTAACAAAGATTTTTTTTTGATAAACCTGTGTCTTGCTTGCAATTGTTTGATATCCACGAGAGTAGAGTATTTTTATGAATTTTTTAAACAAAATATCAAATGTTCACAGCGTTCTTTGCTCATATTTTCCAAGGGTGCCAATATTACTGGAGGGCGCTGCATCTTGTATTGTGCTCTACAGATCAGTTTTTGTTCCATGGAGCTAGGACCAGCCTGAGCCGAGACATTGAGGTTTCCCTAAACAGCTGTATAACCAAAATTTGTTGTGCGCCACGACACAAAGACGGCTGTCGTAGTTAAACCAAGTAAAATAAAATTTAAATTCTTTTTTTTGAGGTAATCACTCAAAATAAAAAAATTCAAAACAGTTGAGCAACCAACTTTACATTTATAGGACCACTTGAGATAGAATGACCCCACACACGATGCTTCATAAGATTGTTATAAATGTAAATTTGACTTATAAATTTATTAAAATCTTTTTTGACAATTCTACCCTTAACCAGGTTGCATTCTTTAGTGATAGACTTCAATTCAGCCAATTGGGCAGATCAGGGTGTTCATAATGTTTGTGAAATTTCAGACCCAAAACTTTTAAGCTCAAGGACATATGAATTTCGGCTAGGCAATCGTGAGTGTTCTCAGTGACTGGCTCCACAGAATGAATTACACCATTACAGTTGGTGTGTTAGGCGCACTAACAAGTTTAGGAATTTCAGTTTAGGTGGTACATGGATTAACCCCATATCCCCATATCCTGTTCTTTCAAAATAGAAATGACCTGGTGTGATGAACGTAAGATCGATGTGTGAGAGAGCAATTTTCCCAATGATCCGCACTAAGAGAGCATCTCCAGCCGCGGCACGCACCCTGGCAATCCTTGTGCCACCAAATCCAACGTTTTCAACACAAACTACAGCCCTGTAAGCGCCCCACTCTCCTGAGCCGGGACCCCCCCAGCAGCGCCCAACCCTTTCAGTCACATGTAAGACACAGTCTTTGTTGTAGTTTGCCAGCCATAGTACAGGTGCAAAGCATAAGTCCATTCAATGTCAGGCTTGTCCAAAGAACACCCGGATCTCAGGATGTTCTCCTGTAGTGAGCAATCAGTGATCCACTGCAGACCCTACTTGATAACGTCCAGGAACATTTGTTGTGCTTTTATGGGGCGGAGGATGACCCCAATCATGTCCTGACGGCCTTGGGAGCGTGCAAGGGAGTCTATGACCACAGAGGAGTACACCGCAGGGGAGCCCACAGCCCCCGAAGGAGACGCTTCCAGGTGTACTACTGATCTAGGAATGTTAAGGGGAGTAACGGCCTTGAGCTCCCACATGCAGTCACTTGGAAAAAGCGCTGATCAATAATAATATCATGTGGAATGGAATTACAGTTACAGGGTACAATTGGGACATCTTATATATATATATATATATATACATCTATATCTATATATATATATTCTATATACATCATACTATAGATAATGGTTACTGGGTGGGTTGGTTGTGTTGCAGAACTTATCGCATTTGTTATCACAGCTTGCTGTAATAATGCTAGACTAAGTGGGCATGTTCCTTCATCCTTTTCTGAGGATTGAAGATATTGTTTACAGGACAATAGTACTGGAAACTGGAGACAGACAACTGGGAACACACAACTGCACAACCCATCATTAAATGTTCAATTTATGCATCAGATCTAGGCCTTAAAACGGTGAATATTTATCGTGATTTACTGTACCCTGATTTTAATAAAGCAGAAAGCCATTAAAAACAATTCAAGATGAGGAGCTCAGTTTTTAACGTATTAAGACTTCTGATGTTTACAGATCACTCAAATGATTCGATATAAACACATCACAAGGCCCTGATTGTGTGGAGTCTGTATTTCTAAACTTAGCAGTTGATATTATTTCATCTCTTTTAACTTATCATTTTAATCTTTATTTGACAACGGGGTTATACCAGAAATGTGGAAATCAGCTTTCTTTTTTATTTATTTTATTTTATTAAATTAAATCAGGGACATCCAACTATATTAGATCATTATAGTTCAATAATAAAGCCTCCTGTCCTATGTCCCTTTTAGAAAGCCTTTTCAGTGAACATGTTATCAGTCTGCAAGAAGTCTAAGGTCATATAAACATATCAGCACAACCGTTGTTTTGAAAGTCCTAAAACAATGTCACGGTACCCTCTGCACTTCCCTGTCTGCTGATTTATAAAAGGCTCTCGACACAGTGGATCAGGAAATATTGCTGCAGAGATTAAATAATGTTGGTCTATTAAATCATTTAAAAAATTTACTAAAGTAATCTCTACTGCTCTAATCACACGAATAACACCTCTCATAAAGGGGTTTTCCACTCTCATGTATAGTTAACCTGTAAAATAGTTCTAGTCTGTTTACTTTTAAAAGTACAAACCAAATTGGCAAAGATACATTCTTATCCCTTCCTGATTTTCATTTACCAGAAAGATATTGAGAAAGGAAAACAAAATTCCTTTAGTCTGAAAATTTGTGGTGCACACTACCCGAACATATTAATATTCCATCTGTGCTAACGAGTGATAATCCCAATAAGATAGAACTAAAATAGAGTAAATGAGGTTGGGATCTAGATATGTAGTTACAGTCCTCTAGCCACTTTTATCTCACTAATTTACATTCAGAACAACCTAGTGAATTTGGTTTTATGTGTACAGCACTAGTGTTTAGTCTAAATGGTAGACATGCATGTACATGCATTTTGTCTCTTATTAAATGTGAATATGTATTTAACTTAGTCTAAAATAAAATTTATCATCTGTGAGCTTTGTTTCAATTTACCACCAAGCTGATACCTTGGCTGAACGCCCAATTGTGAAAGGCATAAGATTCGTCCTATAAATGTGTCCATTTCATTTAAACTGTACTTGACCATATTAAGGTTGCGTTACATCTACTCATGTCACAAACCACATTTCCCATCCTGCACGGCGGTCCACGAACATGGCTGCCATGGACTGCAATTCCCAGATCACACACACCTGCATCCAGTTCTCAGCTCTCAGTTTTTATCAGTTCTCAGCTGCTGTATAACGTCTTATCAATTCAATTCACTTCACAGGTTGTGCAGTATATCTTCCCTTCCGCGAGTTTGTGACCACTGCTTTGTATCATTTAAATATTGTAACTCGTATACTTTGTATGACATATCCATAGCACACCGTATAGCACATATGTATATATATATATACACACACACACATACACATATATATACACACCCACACATATATATTTGCATAACTACTCTATTCTATTCACCAATCTACGGTTCAGGAAAAAAACACTTCAAACTACACTGTTGTAAAGGGACTGTAATTAAACTAACTCCCAAACTCACATCAGCACAACATGTCGGTAACAGGAACCATTATGCAAGGTTGTCCAATCCAGATACTCGTACTACCTGCAAAACCCGAATTCCACATTAAGTAATCATCACCTTATTCTAATGCTACGGACTCAGATATCACATCTGTAACAGGCGTACAACACCTTACAGAGAGTTTAGAATGTGCAGACTACTACTGCCATCTGATCTTACTAATTACTCATCACTGGACATATACACAGCATTTAAAGGGAAAACATGCAGAAATTATTCAGCATTATACAACATGAATACCACACGCCAGAAGAATTCGCATTTACGCTGCTTAAGATAATGTATAGACACGTACGCGTATAGGAATCACAGATACATGAAGTAGTTATGGTTACTCCAGCTCTTGTTAGCGAGTCAGTTCATGAAGGTACAGCGCTCTCTAAAACCAAATGTTTAGGCTCAACATTATCTCAACAGGGAGGATGTGACCTAGCCTGATACGGACCACATTGTGATCAGCCAGAGTCTGCTACCTCGGGTCGGTTTTACTTTTCAGGGTTTATTATTAATATCACTCAAAACGAACAGGTTCACATGTCAATTTTATCATTAGTCAGGAAAAGATGCCTGTGCAGAAGAAACTATGTGGCACAATGCACACCACATAAACTATTATTAAAGTTCTCTCCGGACTGATAACATCAAGACATGCTGATTGATTTAATTTTTTTCAGGAATATATCCACGTATATATATACATTGAATCACTTTGACTTTAATATAGGGCGCTAGATAACTAAAAGGGGAAGAAAAACAAATCTCTCGCACGCGCTCTCTCCCTCTCTCGCGCGCTCGGTGGTTTAGATAACCGTCACCATGGAACTCAAAACACTTTCATTCAGTTTCCAAACAGGGAAACACAAACAGGGAATTCAAATTAAAATGAAAAGAATGATTTGGAGCTCCGGCGCGCATGATTCTGACCAGCCACAATCTATATATAAACTTCCAACTAGTTTTTCCACATTATTTAAAAGGAATTTAAGTGTTATGTACTTAATTACCATAATTGTGAACACAATTTTTTTTTTATAATTAACTAACTTCAAGTTGTATAACAATAGTTACTAAAATGCTACAAATATAAATGAAATGAAATATAAATATAAATGGAATATAAATGAAAGGTCCAAATGGACTTTCTCCTCCACATTTGGAGCGTCGGACTCACTCATTTCTTAACAGTGACTTCTGGGGCCTGAAAATGCACACTTTTTTTCCACCTTCAGTCTTCCTTTTTCCCTGGATCACACAATCTGGGAATATGTTTTTATATATTACAGGTCTAGTAATTCTTCTTTACACAATGGGCAGTCGAGATGTCTAAAATATGTGCCATTGGCGTGCATGCTCCCCAAAATTTTTAACACACTCATACAGCAGTTATTGATACCAAATTAATTATAACACACACACAGTCTCGCCGACTCACCGAAAGTATGTACCGGATTCAAAACATTCGAAGACCGCAAGATATCTCACAATGCTCTGCATTACCAAGCTCACTCTGAAGAACACACACACACACCGAATTGTCTTACCTTTTTCCCCTTTTTTTTTTTTTTTTTTTTTTTTTGTCCTTCCACACACACAGACGCACAGATAAGAACAGACAAGAACACACACATACACCCCTCCTTTCTATCAACAACGCCGGCAAGCTCACATACACACATTGTATTCCACATTATTACACTTATTTGTTACTACATGAAGTTTTCAAAGTATAAAGCACCTCCATACCAGCTCCGTATGCATGAAGCTTACAGTCATACAAATTAAATCCAACTTTCTCCAAAAGAATTCTTTTCTCTAAATCTTATCCAACTTATCCAACACACATATCTCTTTAGGTATGGAGCTCATATTCAGAGCACTAATAAATACATTTCCCCTGTCTCCAAAACTTACACGCTCTCACACCGCACTCATATTATAAGCACATATATTATAAGCACACACATTTGTTAGTACATATTCCATTCATACACCGGGCATGCTGTATTACACGACCCGGACCTGGGCCCAGGATTTATTCCCCTCTCTATCCAGCCCTGGAATCTAATCTATCTATCTTTTATCTAATCCTTTTCCAGCGGTATTAGGGGTCCCCACCAATGCAGCCGCCACTAGACTGCTAGTCTAGTCTAGTAGCCGGTATCTGGGGTCTGAGGCCTCATTTTCCACCTGCTTTCTATCCCCGCCCTGGAGTATTTCTCTATTTCTCTTCTCTTTTTTCTACCTTTTTTCTACCTTTTTTCCCTTCCTCCAGCGGTATTGCAGGACTTTCACTCACACAACACATATACCATATCCTTACACAGTCTTATGAACCTTATACAATTACAATAAGTACAATCTTCTACAATCTACACTTCTCTTACCTCTTCTCACTCACTCAAGGTTCTTTTGGAGACCCACTTAGTCTTTCTTCCCACCCCGGGGCTTCTCAGTCGTAGCAACAGACCACTAAAACAGAGCTTTGAAATAACAGGCATCTGCAATGCCTTTTTCCTACACGGCCTATCTGTTGCTTAGAGAGCGAAGTGCCACGGGAGAGATTCCAGAGATTCCATATAGATCTTAGCCCAGTCCCATCTGGGTCGCCAAATGCTGGCTCGAATTTAGCCTATTACCCAAAAACATTTAAAACTCAACTTAGAAGCCAATACTCACATCTACCTCTGAGCCCAGTTGGAGATAGAAAAAAGACACCAGCCGTGAGTGAGAAGAAGCAAGGGTCCAGATTTATTGTTCCGTTCCACCACACGAGATCCACACCGATGAGAATTCTCAGAAGTGATCTGATACCCTGAGCTTAAGCTCCAGTATTTATATTGTATTTACACACTAGATAACCCATATGTTTCAAGAAGACTATGATCTCACTACCAATAGGGTTAAAAAACAGCTCATTTACCTTACTCTTATGTTCCAGAAAAGGGCTATTTCACTTACACGTAGAATTGAAACCAGGGGTTTTAATTTACACATAAAATCAGAACCCAGGCATTTCTAATAACCCAGAACATAAAAACCCAGAGTTTCTAGTTACTCAGAGGATCAGAAACCAGAATTTTTCAGTTACCTAGGGCGTCAGAAATAAGGATTCTCATTTACCTAGGGAAATAAGATGACGTAGACAAGACAACTAAACAACCGGGAGGGACCTTGGTCTTATCGTTATCTCAAGGGGGGGCAGTTTGACCCAGCCTTATAACTGGCTCTCTTCATGGTTCTCTTAAAATTAAGGCCTTCCTTGCGAGCCAAGAACCCTCACCATTTGAGTCATGAGTAAGTTTACATTTTCCTGTATTTCTAGTTTATAATTTATTTTCATATTTGCACTATATTTCTTATTTTATATATATTTATACTACTTGAAAAGCGGTTTACTGTACTTCCAACTTCTTGATATCATTACAGTTCTACTGTCCTGCATATCCTACTATTCTGTCTTTTTATAGTTTCTCTATTACTATAAGATATTATTAAAGTTATTCATGTGTGTGTATGAGAAAGAGAGAGTGTGTGTGTATGTATGTTGTGTCTACTTGCCCGCCCTTGACTGTACGAGCGTGTGTGTGTGTGTGTGTTTTTAGCACTCCTCAGCTCGTACACTTCTTTTTGACTTTTTTGACTATTACTGCTCTTAAATTGCTCGTAATTCCAATCTGTCAATGTCCGCCTAATCCCGCTTCTATGTGTCTAGGTGCCCGTTTTTTCTTCTTCTCCCTTTTGCTGGATGCTAGGTCTCCCTTATGTTTATTTTATGACATTTTTTATCCACAACACTGACATGCGCTTCATACAATACAAGCTGTAATGCAATAATCATTTTAATACAAATGCACTGCGTATTCAATTCCATCCCCCTATAAGAAATACGTACCATAATAAAGTACGGGCAAAAATATGTCCAAGTACTTCTTATCTTTCATGACGTGTTCGTATGGTATTCGAGCACAACGAGGCTTAAACCTTCTCCTTCGGTCAGTGTGTAATACTGAGTAAGTGTTCACCTTTCATAATCACACATCCCTCAGCACCTCTTGAGATTCTACAATCTGCTAAATTCCAGATAATCGAACTCACCTGATCCAAAAAGTTCATTCTCCTTTTCTGGGACTCAATCCAAGTCCAAAATCCATTCGGCTAACTTTAATAAAACAAATAAACAGGCAGGCGTTCCCTGTAGGAGAAGAAAGACCTGCTGGAGTCCACGCAGCGGGTTAGACTTTCACGCTAGGAACCGTAAGAGTGTAAGAGACTGTAAAACAAATTAAAACCCCACAAAATTCTTGATAAAAGCACAATAAAACCGTGATACAGCCTCACAGCAGGCAAACAACACAGTATGTGTGAGCGATGTGAGAGCAGAGTGCATATCCAGGAAGAAAATGGTACATGAAAACACCGATAAAAACTGAGAGAGATCCAGGAGGTCAAATTTAAAAGGTCGAATATTCATGTTTTTGTACACATAAACGGGAAGAGTATGTACGATAAATAATAACAGTTTAAGCCGTGGGAGTTAGATACAAGTGCAGAAGTGATTTTAATAATAAAACAAATAAAGACTGGAAAAGAACCCAGAACTAGACAAACTAAAACAAAGGACTACAATGAGGTGAGGTGAGACAAGGCAAGGCAAGGCAAACTCAACGTGAAAACAGAGTGCTTACAATGCAAATACAACACAACAACAATGCAACCTACACACAATGCTTCACAACCAAAGGGGCATTAATTAGGGGAACACAAAACAGGTTTGCACAACAAGTAAGTTTAATAAAATAATAAAAAATGTGAGTGACAGTTCCCTCTGGTGGTTGAGGGGGGGATTGTCCATGGTGGACCTGACAGTTATGTTGTTGAGAAAACCTATTTGGAAAAGCGTCATGGCCCGGAACACTTGTTTGTGTTTCCATGGGCTTCCTGTCAGCTGGGGCGTTAGCTGGACTGTTAATTATCCGGGGCTGAGCCCAGATTCTTCTCCATCAAAAAAACTTTTGAAAACATACTTCTAAATAAACTGTTTCTAATTGATTAAAAAATGTGAAAATTGGACAAAAAGTCAGATTTATAATAAAACTTGCCTCGGATGTTATCTCTGTTTGCAGGATTAATAGATCGATAAAATATAAAACTTTTTCTCGATCTAATATGAGACTAGGCTAGTTTGGTGTTGCTAACCAACTGGAGGCACAGCTAAGCTATCGCTGTATGGGTTTAGCTGCTACAGTGCCATGCAGAGTACATTATCTGTCCTTATGCTCTGCTCACATCATGTTCACGTAACTTGAAACTCGTATAGACATTTACACATCTTGTTTTCCTGCTCAGCATCAGAGGATGCTACTGTTTCAATTTCAGCCCCTTTACTGGTAAACACTGTTTTAGTAATAATGATCTGACAGGTATAATTATTATTAAATATTATAAATAATGGTTGGTTAAAATCTCCTGTGACCCAGTCTGGATCTCGGATCTCAGGTAACACTGAGATTGAGAACATATGAGTTAATGACAAAATGAGACGTTAATAATGTAAGAAATTGAGAAACATCTTCCTCAAGCAGACGTTTGCGGATGATTTTAAATAACACTAACGGTAATTTTATACGTATAATCACTGCCAGAATAAACAATAAAAGTTCATATATGGCACACAAATGTGAATACATATTGAGTTACATACAGTATTTAGAGAACAGGTGCATGAGATCAGAGCAGGGATCTGCTGCTGCGTTCCTTCTTCTGCGTTATAAATGCATCTATTGTTTTTTATCTCATGATGGTGGTGAGTCAGTTTGCAATATGTATTTTCTATGACGGCATGTCTTTTTATCATGGTTTTTATATGGTTAAGGTTACATTTAGAGCTATGGAACATCTATTAGACTTAAAAAACAAACCCCACATAGCTCGTCAGTGTGAACTGATGCCGTTTTGTCTTTTCTGAAATGTTCATAGCCCGCTGTTATTTATTTTCAATTGATTTCTTTTTTTATTCTCCCCCTCCAGTTATGAGAACTTATGGCTTGTGTAGTTTTGGTTTCTTAGCACAGACCAGACTGAAAAATCCAGCCTATAAATGTCTGGATTATGCATGCAACCCTATTCCCTGACAAGGGAACGAGACGTTGAGTGAGTGTCATTACATGGAATCCATGTCCAAACTATAATACTGAATGAATGTGTGTGTTGTAGACCACCGTGCTGCAGCACACACATCCGGTAAGGGTACCATTTTTGATAGTCTTGGAGGAGGCGATCCCCTTAGTGGAATGAGCACTTATGTCCAGAGGCATAGCGAGACCGTGCACCTCGTAAGTAATAGAGAATGCATTGACTATCCAATTCCTCTACTGCTCCGACTTATGCCACTGGCCCGGATTGGTGGACGTAAGTACAGAGAGCCCTTATTGGACACAGTGCAATCTTTCTTGTTCTGGTGTGAAGAACGGAGGAGAGCAGAAAGCCTGCAACAGTACAGGCTGGGCAGCAGACGTAGGCACTTAAAGAATATAATCTGGCCTAGGATATAGGAAAGCCTTCGCTAATCCAGGGGTAAAGTCAAGGCAGGAAGGGGCAACAGAGAGAGGTTGCAGATCTCCTACTCGCTTGAGAGATGTCAGGACCAGTGGAAGAGCTACTTTTAGATTCAGAAGCTTCTCTGTGGCTGACTCTAAAGGCTGAAATGGGGCACCTGACAGACCTTCCAGGACAACAGAAAGGTCCCAGGAAGTTATGCTTGGTCTGCAAATGGTCCTCAGCCATCCAACTCCATGAATAAACTTCAGTGTTAGGGGATGTTGCCCCACAGAAGCTCCAACAATAGAGGCGTGGCTGGCCGAAATGGTGGCCATGTAGTAATTGTAGGAGCCAACCCTTCTGAAAAATGTTCCTGTAGCAACTCCTGGACTGTAGCTATTGCAGGGTTTACTGGGTCTAACTTATGTTCCTCACGTCACAATACAAAAAGTTGCCACTTGAATGCATACAATTTTCTCATGGTTGGTGCTCTAGCATTTAACATGGTCTCTACAACCTCGGTTGAGAGACCGGAATCTATGAGCTGGTGGCCCTCAGGGGCCAGACTCACAGTTTCAATAGTCCTGGTTGAGGGTGATAAATCAACCCTCTGGCTTGAGACAATAGTTCAGTGTGAATGGGAATCTCCCAAGGAGTGCCGTCCAGCAGGGATATTATCTCTGAGAACCATATTTGAGCTGGCCAATAAGGTGCTACTAGCAGCAGATGTAGATGGTCTTTCAGAACTCTTGCTAGAACTTGTGGGAGCAGATCGATCGGGGGGAAGGCGTACAGATATGACCATGGAAACATTTGTACCATGGCGTCCAGCCCTAATGGTGCGGGAGGAGTGAAGGCAAACCACAGCAGGCAGTGTGACGTCTATTCAGAGGCAAACACATCCACTTCTGCTAGGCCAAACATCCACTATATGGACTCCACCACTTGTGGATGGAGCCTCCAATCCCCGAACCTCAGCCCCTGCCTCGACAGGATATCTGACCCCACAGTCCAGTTGCCCGGAATGTACAATGCACTCACTGAGAAAAACTTTCCCTCCGCCCAGAGAAGAATTAGTTGAGCCTGCCTGAACAGGGGGCTCAAACATAACCCTTCCTGGTAGTTGATATATGAGACCACTGCTGTATTATCTATCAAAGCTAACACATGGTGACCTCTCAAATAAGTAAGAAAGACTTTTAGTGCTAGGAATATGGCCCACATCCATCCATCCATCCATCCATCCATCCATCTTCTACCGCTTACTCCTTTTCAAGGTCATGGGGAACGTGGAGCCTATCCCAGGGAGCATCGGGCACAAGGCAGGGTACACCCTGGACAGGGTGCCAGTCCATCGCAGTTATGGCCCACATGTCTAGGCCATTTATATGCCACTCCCAATGAGGGCTGCTCCAGATGATCATGTCTAAGACCATGCCCCAGCCCGTGAGGGAGGAATCTGTCATTACTGTCTTCTAATAAGGAAGAGAGTGTGACCTGAGGCTAGAAACCGGGGACACCTCCAAATTCTCAGCGCACTTCGGCATTGCTGTGTTACAGTAATTACTCTCAGAGGTTTTGTCCTCAGATGAAACCCCCAACTTTACAGTCACCACTGAAACGGTCTCGTGCAATAGGCCCGATGGAATGACGTTGGCTGTTGCTGCCATAAGCCCCAACAGTCTGTCGTAGAGATTGGAGGGTTTGCCCAGAACTAACTTTATCTTTCTCAATGTTGATTGGATTGACCCTAAATTACAATTGCTTGAATTGTTTTTCTCAGTGATGTTTGTTGGTAAACGAGACCTTTTATCTGTACTCATGTTCGACACACGTGATGACGTCACGTGACGCGTCTCGGCCCGAATCTGCGTAAAATCTGTTTTGATTCTGAAAAAATTGCGAGCTCCTCTAAATATTGCAGAGTTTCCTTGATTTTGCATTCATTTCTACGATCACGAAATCGCTAAATCCTGGAGGTACTGGAGGTACTGGTTAGTGTCAACCTACACTGAGTACATAAAGACTATTACTAGAGTAAATGTTGTGTATTAATACTGCAAGTCCTGATACTAATGAACAGACGGAGTTAACAGGATGGTAATGCTTAACTGTAATGGCTTCATCATTATATACGCATCAGCTGTGTGATAATATATTACGTGTTTTAAAGACGAATAAACAATGAGAAACAGCAGAAGTGAGGAAGGTGGCAGAGAAAATTGTGGGGACATAAATAAAGGAGAAGGAAGCAGTAGGTGGCGAACAGTGATGGATGGAGAGAGGAGTGTGAACGTGAGAGATGGGAGAAGGGAGAAATTTATAAAAGATAAGAGTGCCTGCCTGAAAAATACCATGTCTGTGTCTGCTACGTCTGCTCTTAGATAAAGTGTGTGTGTGTGTGTGTGCCAAATATCAATGTCCCTCAGCATGCAACCTGCAGCCCTCTGGCTATATCTTTCCTTTCCAGAGTCAAGGTCATGTAGAGGAATCACTGGATCGTTGCTCCCCCCTCCCTACTCCTACCCACAATGCCGTTCTGCTTCTCGTGTTCTTATTAAAACACTGCCGCAGTGTTCTCTTGGCTGAAACGCCGCTGCTTCCAGGGCTACTGTTATTGTGCTTGACCTAACACCCGCTGCTGCTTCATAAGCCATCGATAGCGTCTGATAGCATCACAGAGCATGCTGAGATGAGTGTAGGGCTTTACGGACACACACACACACACACACACACACACACACACACACTAGGGCTGAGGAGTCAGTTTGGATCATTTCAGACGTGTTTATCGGCCCAAACGTCCTTACAAACGTCCTCAAATTTCTCCAATGTAGAAACATACAATTTCATTGTATTTCCTATGACTAAAGACGTAAGAATCATCTTTTCACGGTTTAATATTATGCAACAATGTGTGTATCAGCCCAAATGTCTTGTACAGTGGACCTCAAATGTTCTCTGAGCTCATTTCCACTAAAGATGAATGAATCAGCTCAAACCTAGAACCTTTAAGGGTTCTTTCATTGTCAACCTGAGGAAACTTTAAGGTTTTAAATACAAAGGAATCAGTTTCTCCATCCAAAAAGGTTTCAACCTAGTAGCATTTTTATTAATTATTTACGAACCTTTAAATATCCAAGAAACGCACTGAAGAGCCTTTTTACTAAGAGTGTAGCTTTTAAAGGTTCTACATTAAATTTCAGCAGATCTGAAATTCCCTATGATCCTATGACATACATTTGCCAGTTTGCACAAATCCTCAGTGGCAGAGATTTAATTGGATTCCATTCTAATAAAGATAAACCCTACACAGAATGAAACTAGAACCTGGTTAGTTAAAACCCTTAACTATACAAAGAACCCACTGAGGAACCTTAATTCTATAATGGCTTCTATACGAATTTATATGCAGGTACAACATTCTACCAAATGAAACGTAATTACCAAAGGATAAAAATGACTCGCATACTATATATGAATTGACTCTCCAAACGAACGATCTGATTCAAAGAGTCAATTCCTTTGCAAATGACACATCACTATTGACTCAAGTTAAAATGGACAATATGGTAATTATCATTGCAACTAATGGAGCTAATACTAACGGAAGGAGATTCAGTCCTAACCTCTGACCCTAGGAAGTGTGCACTTCATGTGCTCTTTTAAGAACAGTGATCATTAGGATTAGGTCCTGCCTGTACAGACAGACATGATAAAGACGGAGACGGAGTGAAAGAAGCTGTGTGGAGGACACGAGTCAGACGGCCACCAAGGGCCCTGGAAAGTATTAAAAGCAGGTTTAGACAGCGTGAATGGTTGAGGGAGGAACAGAGGAGCGGCTCTGCCTCAGGGAGCCACTGCAGGATCACACGTCCATCCGATTAGATTAACTACAAAGTGAAAAACGAGAGGAGAAAGAGGAAGCAGGGAATGAGACCGTGAGGGAGTAAAAAAAAAAAAAAAAGAGGCGAGAATGAGAAACAGAAGTGTTGAGAGAGAAGTGCACTCCATCACAGTACACAGAAACTAATGAAGGTGCCTGAGGGTCTGAATAACAAGGGAACAAAGCAAGGTCTGTCACTCAAGTCACTGCATAGGATGCAAGTTGTCCTCAGTTGTCACTGTGGAACCACAGTAATTGGTGGTGTTCAAATATGGCGAATAGAGTGTGTGGTTTGGTAATTTTAGTGATACTTATATGGACTACATGGCGAATAGAGTGTGTGATTTGGGACACGTCCATTTTACTGATACTTATATGGACTATATGGCGAACGGAGCATATGATTTGGGACACGTCCACTTTACTGATACTCATATGGACTACATGGTGAATAGAGCATGTGATTTGGGACACGTCCACTTTACTGATACTTATATGGACTACATGGCGAATAGAGCATGTGATTTGGGATTACTCTAAAGGTTTGTTCTATACTGTATTTGTAGTGTGAATTTATGCAAAATTTGTGTGTGTGTGTCCTGTGTGTTGTTGATGATCCTGAGACTTGATATTTCATGAACTTTAGAATGACATTTAAGTACAAATGTGAACATGACTCTCCCTCAACCTCCCCGCCTCCCCCCCCCCCAACAACACACATTAAAAGCAAACACATCTGTTATTCATACATTTTCATTTAAGCATATGAGACCCCTCCGTCAAAATTCCCATTAAAATGCATATTTTTTTCTTTATTTGCTTTCTGGGGGAAAAAAAAAATGCAGATATAATTATGGAAATAAAATGGCATGAAATTTAGATGTCTAGAAAATAAATGTTTAAAAAGCCAAACTATTAGCTTTTCAGCCCCAATCACCTGAAAAAAAAGCTGCAAGAATATTACAAACAAATAAATAAATAAATAGGAAATGAGTGTGCATATTAAGCACAACATTGCATGAAGGTCAAACAGTATGAGCTGCACTGAATACTGAATACTGATTAGACCACAGTGTATGATTGAATCAATACAGCAGTGCCGCTAATCATTCAGTCTTAATGTAGGACAGAATGTCCATTAAACACACATTAACGCAGTGTATTTGGCAGTGAATTAGTGCATAAGATGTCTCCTGGATGGAATAAATACAAGTAAATATCTTTTTAAACAGCGTTTGTGTTTGTTTGGGAGCATTGAGAAAAGGATTAAGGCTGAACTGCTATATTAGTTTCACTGATAAAAATATCATATCATTTCACTGATAAAAATATCAGTATATCATACGTAAAAAGCACTGATAACATCTTGTTAAATGATCTAGAATGATCTATCAATTGTGGAGAAAATTCTCTGCTAGATTTAACTCCGAAGTGCTGCAGGTCTGGAATCAAGAATCGGTGAGGTCAGGATGCAAGTTTTGTTGCCATGACAATTTCAACAACTAAAGTTTTTTACATTACCATTTCCAAAATAGAACACGAATGAAGCAGAGGTTTTGGAAATAATACAGTTGTAAATAGAATATCTAAGATAATATTGCAATAATAGATCAAACAATAAATCTGAGGGAAAAATCAGTAATCTCTCTATGTTTTGCACTTCAGTCGGTCTTCACACTGTGCTTCATTCTGCTGTTCCCCATGCAGGAAGTTATGAAGTACTTATTTATTTATTTTGGTGTTGATTTCATGCCTGCAGACAGCTGACAGGTGCACGTCGCCTACTTGCCTGTAAGGTGCTCTTTATCCGGGCCTGTAACGTGTAATTTGCAAATCATGATTGTGATTAAATCAGCAACCTTTGGAAATTCTTCCTACGGTTTCTCTTTGGCATGCATTCATTCTAAAAAAAAAAAAAAAAAAAAAGACCTTGAGAGGCGATGATGAGTTGCATTTGATTGCCTTTGATAGACTATTGGGGATCGTGGGGAGAAATAGGCAGGGCGGGGGCATAGACAGGGCATGCAAGTTGCCTGTGGGTGATAAAGATGCAATACTGGGGTATGTAAGACAGGGTAGGGTGGGGCATGGGTACTGCATGAGGAAGTTGTCAATTAGATGCACTATTGGGGTTTGTGGGTATGGAAAGTGCAGGGTATGGGCAAGGCATTGGCGGGGCTTGGGCGTTACCTGTATTTGATAAAGACACACCAATGAGGTTGAGTAAGGAAAGGGGCAGGGCATAAGAAAGACATGGTCAGGAAGCTATTGTTTGATAAAGATGCACAAATGGGTTTTGTGAAGAAGGAAGGGGTGGGGCAGGGTGTGGGGTCTTTTCACGACTGTGTTTGATGAAAATGGACTGTTGGGTTTGTGGGTAAGGAATGGTCAGGACATGAGCAGGACATTAGGATTAGTCAATAAGTAAAGGGTGGGGCATGGCCCGGGAATTGGGGTTTGTGGCTAAGGAAGAGGTGGGGCATGGGAATGGGCATAATATGAGTAGGGCATGCACAAGTTGCCCATGTGTATTAAAGACATACAATTGGGGTTTGAAGGTAAGGAAAAGGAGCGGAGCATGGGCAGGACATTGGGGTTTGTGGGTAAAGAAGATGCAGGGCATGAGAAAGTTACCTCTGTTTGATAAAGACTGACTATCGCAGTTTGTGGATAAGTAAAATTAGTGCCCTATTGGGAGGGAATTTGTTTGTGGGTAAGAAGTGGGCGGGGCAGGTGTTTCATGGGTGGGTCTGGGAAAAAAGCCAAGGTTTTCAATGCTAGGAGCACTGGATAGCAAACATTACTCAAAGTGACTTGCATTATATTCTTAAAAAATCATCTGAGGTTCTTTATCACTGGGAAATATTTAAACCCGCACAACTCACATGACTCTCCTTGTAAATGGCACACTTATATAGTGCTTTTATCCAAAGCACTTTACACTGTGTCTCATTCACACACACACCAACGGTAGCAGAGCTGCCACGCAAGGCGCTAACTTGAAATCAGGAGCAACTTGGGGTTCAGTGTCTTGCCCAAGGACACTTCAGCATGTGGAGTCACGTGGGCCGGGAATCAAACCGCCAACCCTACGATTAGTGTACAACCCGCTCTACCACCTGAACCACAGCCGGTGACAACTCACAGCTTGTCTTTGAACTCTTTACACCTGTGTGGTATAGGAAGGGCATTTGCATGGAGATGATATGCTGTTGCAAAAAATTACATTTAATAAGAATTTACAGAGCCGGCTCGAGCTTGATCTAATCTCTCTCTTCTAATTTTACAGTTTTGAAGGACTGACATAAATATTGCTGATATTCTTGATATGAAGCCAAGTGAAGACAGATTGTCAGCTCGGATTTGCCATTTTTTCAGTTTGTTGTTTTTCATCAGTCATTCAGTTTTTTTTTTTTTTTGGAAGGATGACAGTGTGACAGGCCTTCTGCTAATGTGTGACTAATAAAATGAAAACATATGGTCCTGAGTGTTCAGCTGTACATTTCATTTAAAAAGAATTTATAGATGATTCAACATCGAGCCAGCTTTAAAGGTCAAATGCAGCCTGTGACTTTCAAAACAGTAAGTTAAAGCTCTACCAAAAGAAGAAGCTCATATTGCTTTTAGTTTGTGCGTTGTGGGTGTGGCCTATCTGCCCTTTCTTTCGTCCTGATGACGTGACGGTGGACAACCTGCACCATAGGAATTGATCTGAGGAATTCAATGCAGCCGTTGGTTTGTATGTGTACAGGTTAGTTATTCACGGAGAATGAGTGGGTAAAGAGTGATAGTCTACACCCATGTGTGAGGTCTGAGGCAGCCTCATCCCTTTTGTCCATCCCTTGCCTCCAGTGTCCTCATACTGCCATAGAGTTCACAGCAGGATAAAGCTCAGTGGACAGATTATTAGAACTGAGTGTGCTGGTAATGTTTTACGCATAATATAATGGAGTGACATTTTAGTATTTTGGTATTTTAAGTTGTACATAGTGCTTTAATCCGGTAATACATTTTCACCCCAACTAAACTATAGCTTCAGAAAATCCTTTCTGAACATGACCTGGCCCCAAACAGCGAGAAATTAAAGACTGAATAAAACCCTGATGTTTCTGATGAGAGCACCTTATAACCTGAGTCATGACAGGCATTAAAAGTGAGATAATGAAAACTTTCTCTCAGCCAAATCCACCATCTGATATCCAAAATCTTCTGCTTAACTTTCTTTATTGAATTTCTGCATCAACCAATGCACGCTTTACCCTTCGCAGACTACTAATGAGCTGTTCTCTGTGCTTTCCTTACTCTGCGATGTGAATGATGCTGGCACACATGGTTCATTCTCATTTAAAGGGAAATAATAAATAAAATATAATATTAGCTAGGAAACTCCTGAGGTACCATAACACCTTACTCCTATATTTCAAATATTATCATGAGCTGCTGTTGGCACATCAACATTACTTACATAACATTTGTTTGGCAGACATTGATATTCTTCAGCAGCTGTGGTTCAGGTGGTAGAGTGGGTTGCCTACTAATCGTCGGGTTGGCGGTTCGATTCCCGGCCCACGTGACGCCACACGTGTCATTGGGCAAGACACTGAGCCCCAAGTTGCTCCTGTGCTAGTGCTGCAAGCTAGTGCCATGGCAGCTCTGCTACCTTTGGTGCGTGTGTGAATGAGACACAGTGTAAAGCGCTTTGGATAAAAGTGCTAAATAAGTGCAGAAAAAAAAATTGTTAAATGAAATAAATTCTATACTAAAAGAAATCTACATTAGCTGAGCAATTAGTGTTGTGTATGGTATACACCCATCCTTTTTCTGTACTGCTTATCCCACACAGGTTCACAGGGGAGCCTGGAGATTATCCCAGGGAACTTGGGGACCCCACTGGGTGGGGGGCCAACCAACCGCAGGGCACACTCGCACACACATTAACACACTACGGACAATTTAGACATGCCAATCAGCCTACAGCGCATATCTCTGGACTTTGGGGAGAAAACTGGAGTACCTAGAGGACCCCCAAGCACGTAGAGAACATGTAAGCTCCACGCACACAGGGTGGAGGCAGGATTCGAACCCCCAACCCTGGAGGTGTGAGACAAACATGCTAAGCACTTTTTAAGACTAAAAAAAAAAAACACTTTCAAAATATCTAATTTATCTGTCTGACTTACAGCATTGCTCACCTCTAAACCTGGAATAATAAATTAATAATAATAATAATAATAATAATAATAATAATAATAACGAGCAAAGTCAGTGTATATTTGTAATAAACCCTAAAGTGATTTCTTTCCCATAAAGTCAACTGCTCTCAGAGTTTAGCTTTTCACAGCATCTCAAAATCTCAGACAATTGATGATGTGTCATTTCAAGACAAATCTCTGTTCCTTCTCAGGTTTTTCATAGACTTCAGTTTCCATCTCATACATCATGATTGATGCAGCGTTCAAGTTTCACTCATTAGTATTCTGAGGAAAAATCGAAGGGAATCATCACCACTGGTGCAGCTGAAGCTGCCATGATGAATCGCCACATTTCCTGCGTAGCGGAGGAAGAGCTGCTAAACGGACTGAGGAGGACGGGGATAAGACACCAGCTGAGGGGAACAACACTGATGCGAATGATCCTCTGAAAATGGTCACTTTGTCTAAAAATATAATATCCCAGAAATGTGAAATAAAAGAGTTAAAAAGGGCCAATATTTGTATAGTGGTATCCATGAGCACTGCAAATATACGCCATTTTCAACCGAATTGTGTGTATTGAGATGAAGTGAAATGGTATTGAAGAGACATCGGGGGCAACGGGATGGAATATAGCTCAGCACTGAACAGGACAGGAGGCTATAAACACCCGAGACGTTTACAACTGATCTCAGCTCAGAGGGAAGTCATTGGCGTGCCCAAAAATATCAGAGACAAGGTCCCAGAATGAATTGATGAATAATAAAGACCTTTACACAGTTAATATTACATTTCCCACCAACCGAGATGCAAAAATCTCATCAATGTGTGAGATGCAATTGACTAACATTCACTTAAGTAAAATTAATTACATATGGTTACTGCATACATCAGCTTGCGTATTAGCCATCATGAAAAAAAAAAATGCATAAAAGAGAAATATCAATCATCCTAAAAGTTAACCAGCTAATCCTAGCACCAACTATTTCAAGTTTTTCACATGGTTAATCAAAGTTAATCTTTATGCTTGAAGATCTTGAAAGCTAAGCAACTCAGAAAGAGAAAGCTAATCTAAAGAGTGAAAGCTAATCAAAAGAAAGAATGCTAACTAAGAGAGTGAAAGCTACTGTAGAGAATGAAAGCTAATATAGAGAGTAAACGCTAATCTACAGAGAGAATGCTAACATAGAGAGTGAATGCTAATATAGAGAGTAAACGCTAATCTACAGAGAGAATGCTGACATAGAGAATGAAAGCTAATATAGAGAGTAAACGCTAATCTACAGAGAGAATGCTGACATAGAGAGTGAATGCTAATATAGAGAGTAAATGCTAATTTACAGAGAGAATGTTGACATAGAGAGTGAAAGCTAATATAGAGAGTAAATGCTAATCTACAGAGAGAATGCTAACATAGAGAGTGAATGCTAATATAGAGAGTAAACGCTAATCTACAGAGAGAATGCTAACATAGAGAGTGAATGCTAATATAGAGAGTAAATGCTAATTTACAGAGAGAATGCTGACATAGAGAGTGAAAGCTAATATAGAGAGTAAATGCTAATCTACAGAGAGAATGCTAACATAGAGAGTGAAAGCTAATATAGAGTAAATGCTAATCTACAGAGAGAATGCTAACATAGAGAGTGAATGCTAATATAGAGAGTAAATGCTAATCTACAGAGAGAATGCTAACATAGAGAGTGAATGCTAATATAGAGAGTAAATGCTAATCTACAGAGAGAATGCTAACATAGAGAGTGAAAGCTACTGTAGAGAATGAAAGCTTATCTAGTGAATGGAAGCTAATATAGTAAGTTAAAGCTAATGTAGAGAGAGCATGCTGAAATAGTGTGAAAGACAAAAGTTTAATACAACATTTTAAAGATAGTTTACATTATGGTTGCAGGAACAGGAGTGGTGTGGTTTCTTATCCTGATGGTTTCTCAGAGCTGTTTAGCAAATTAGCAGTATAGCTGTAAACTAGGTCAGATAAGAGGGTTTTGCAGTAATCCAGTCTGCTTCTCACAGAATCATCTCCCTCTCACATTCACACGCTCAGATGATATGAAGTGATAGTGTGCCATTTTGCAGACTTTACTGGTGTGATTTCTACAGCCGAGGTCCCACTCAAAAATCATCTCGAGTTTCTTGCTGTGGGCTATTTCTTGTCTTCAGTGGTAGAGGGTTGAGATAAATCAGTGTACCTGTCCTTAGTGCTTCATTTCTTAATAAGAACCTCAGCCTTATCTTTGTTTAATAACAGAAAGCTCAGGGTGGTGTTATCTACAGTGGATATAAAAAGTCTACACACCCCTGTTAAAATGGCAGGTTTTTGTGGTGTAGAAAAAAAAAAAAAAAAGAAACCAAGATAAATCACGTCAGAACCTTTTCTACCCTTATGGTGAAAATTTAACCTATTAATTAAAGTGAAAAAGAATAAGGATCATTTCAGTGGATTTTTAAAAAAATGTACAATAACTTGGTTGCATAAGTTTGCACACCCCTAAACTAATACTTATTTGAAACACCTTTAGATTTTATCAGGCCATTCAGGTTTTTTGGGGTAAGAGTCAATCAGTTTGGCACGTCTTGTCTTGACTTTGCAATATTTTGCCATTCTTCCTTGCAAAAGCATTGTAACTCTGTCAGATGGGCGGGGCGTCTCCTGTACACAACCCTCTTCAGGTCACCACACAGGTTTTTGATTGGATTTCGGTCTGGACTCTGGCTGGACCATTCCAAAACCCTGATCTTGTTTTGGTGAAGCGGTTCCTTTGTTGATCTGGAAGTCTGCTTCGGGTCGTTGTCATTCTGAGAGGTCAAAATTGACTGTTTGTTAGTTACGGTACTGTCTTGTGTCGTTTGCACACATTTGCACGTGCATTTAATATAAAAATGTGTAGGTCTCATTTAGTTCTGTGTTGTCTTTTGTACTCCTGTGACATTTTTACGACGCACCATGGTCCTGGAGGAACGTTGTTTCGTTTCACGGTGTACTGCACTGTAGATGCACCTCCACCCTGATTCAAGCCCCAGTTCCAGCTGAGGAAAAACAGCCCCAACGATGCTGCCACCACCGTGCTTCACCGTGAGGATGGGGTTCTTTTGGTGATGTGCTGTGTTTTTTGTATCTATTGGTATTATGGCCAAAAAGTTCAACTTTGGTCTCATCAGACCAGAACACATTGTTCTACATGGTTTTGAGAGATTGGATGTAGTTTTATTTATTTATTTTTGGGTAATAAGGCTTCTGTCTTGCCACCCCACCCCATAGCCTAGAGATATGAAGAATTCCGATGATTGTTGTCACTTGTAAGGAACCAGTACTTACCTGTAATTGCTGCAGATCTTTTAATGTCTATTGTAGGCCTCTCAGCAGCTTCCCTGACCGGTTTTTCCTGATCTTCTCATCAAGTTTAGCGGGCCGTCCTGTTCGTAGTACTGTCATGCCATATTTTCACCACTTGTTGATCTTTACAGTGTTCCATGGTATATCCATTGGCTTGGAAATTTTTTTGTAACCCTCTCCTGATTGATATTTTTCAACAATGAGATTCCGTACCTGCTTTGTGAGATCTTTGTGGCCCGTGGTGTTTTACCCAAAGATATCAGGAGAAACCTATAGGGACAGCTGGACTTTATTTGCGGTTATTCAGTCACTTTAATTGATGGCAGGTGTACACTAACTAGTATTTAACCTGAGTTTGAATGTGATTGGTTGATTCTGAACATTATTAAAGGGTGTGCACATTTATGCAAGCTGGGAATTGGAAGTGTGTTGGGTTTTTGTTTTCCCCCCAGTAACTGTTTGGGTGTTTGTCACTTGATATTTATATGTTGAAATTTCACAGTGAAGGTGAAAAAGTTTCTGATCTGATTTACCTTAGTTTAGTTTTTTACATCACAAAAACCTGCCATTTGGACAGGGGTGTGTAGACTTTTTAATATCCACTCTAAGTGTTCACACAGGACGCTGTGAGCTCTCTGAGCATCAATCAAAAGTCAAAGACATACAGCTGTGATATAAAACTGCAGAACGACAGAAACACACGTTTCATCTGGCAGCGATAATCAAAGCTGTGTACAGTTTTTCTGATCCTGAGCCAGGCTTTAGTGTAGACCCCTGAGAGACACAAATCTCACCTCCATTTAAACAGCATCTAAACCAGTCTAATAGTTTATAGAGCGATGCTCCAGGACCGTATGGAAAGAGATTAAGAAAACCAAATGAATGTTTCTATTAAGTCTAAAATTCTAAAACAAATCAAACGAAAACTAACAATAACAACAACAAAACCACGCCTCTTTTGTTGTCGGGGATTTTTTGCTATAGGAGACTTGAAAAATGTTCGACGGTTCATGTGGTGACAATTTATTTGTTTACTTATTCATTTATTCACATACTTATCTGTGGTAGGCGAAATATATTTGCAATTTCTTTACCAAATTCATTTATTTAACTATTTATTGGTTTGTTTATTCTTTCAAGTCAGATTAGAAAACATATTTACAGTGTCTTTAGCGACAATTCTTCAGAATTTGTTTGTTTGTTTGTTTACTATTCCAAGGCAGTTTAGAAAATGTATTTAGAGTTTCTTCAGTGACAATTTAACGGAAGTACGTATACACAGCTTTGCGGAAACGCGGAAGTTTTCCGACGTCATTGCGAAAAGGCTCTTTAATGTTGTATTATCGAAGCCTTGTACAAATACACGGTCAGGCCGTATTCCAAATGCCTTTCTGAACATGGACCCTATTACGGATGTAAAATAACGGTGTTCGAGAACCCACGTAGTGCTCGATATGACTAAGCAGCGACAGGAGCGACTTCGATAAACACCTGTTTGGAAATCAGTAACAAGCGAGATTTAAAAATCTAAGACAGAAACCTTTGTTGTCATTTTATCTGTACTGAGATAAATGATACATGATTTTCAATTAACAGAATATTACCATACGCAAAGTGTGTATTAAATGACACACATGTATTCCGGTACAGAACCACTCGTTAAGGAGAATCCCACACTCCCTCTGTGCACGATTCACATTTAGTATCGGCTCGGCTCGCTTGGAACCTCGACCGAGGTGGTGCTAAAAAAGTACCAGGTACTCTCCACAGTGAAAAGCCCCCCAAAATGTTCAAGGGGGCAGCTTGAAGATTTGGGGAGTGAGATGGCGTCTTTGCGTGTGTCGAGATCAGTAGCTTTCTGTGCCACTGCGTCGCAGGGGAGTAACGGAGCTGTGATTGTCTTCTAATTGAATGAATTGTGTAGCTGCAGGAGGTTTCAAACTTCCTTTATCAGATGGTGATTCGTTAGATTTGTGCATCGACACTCACTTGCATCTTGCTGCAGGGTCTTTAAGGGATTTAAAGTAGAAGTTGGCTTTTATTAATCCAGTGAGCTTTTATTAAACCTTGCTTTTCAGTGGAGCAACAATATTGAATCGGTGTAGAGTTAAAGTTCTATATTGGAGTATCAGAAGAAGAGTTGAGAGGTTGAGAATGCCGTGTGAATGTGGTCCATATCAGATCTGATCTGAGCTGTTTACATGTATGCAAAAGTAGCTGATCTGCTTCAGATTTCAATGCAAAAATGGAACAGGTTGGTTATGTAAATGAAGCTATCGTGGTCAGAAATGGGAAGTGTGCTGGTATACAACTTTGCGACGTCTCTCATTTCCAGTAGATATAAACTGTGGAAACATTTTAATAGGAAATACAAGAGCCATAAAGTTCAGGGCTTTCAGCTGAGCAGCATTTCTTTCCACTGTGTTTCTCACCATTACTAAATGAGTAATTCTTCAGTTTCTCCACCACCAGCTACCTCAAACGGCCACATTTTCTTGTACATCAGCTGTGCTAGGAAGACGAGAGGGACTGAGAGATTATGGCCATAAAGCTTCCCAAGATAAGTAAAAGACTCATTTCTTTCATTCATTTGACACTCTTAGAAGAAAGGTTCTTTGGTCATACAGTTAACCAAGTAAACATCAGTTAATAGATTCTTTTAGCATTTTAAGCGTTCCCCATTTTCTCTCCAATTTGGTCATTTACCAGATCCCACCCAGCAGCTACCAGAGCAAGCAGGAGACACGTAAAGACAACCTCTATATCTTTTCAAACAGCGTCAGAAGGGCAGCGTAACGATCTTCCCTCTTCCGCATGCATGAACTCACAGATCCTTTTTAAATGGTTCTTCAGTTTGTCCCTCTTGTGAACCCGATGACCTGAAGGTTCAGGGGGGATTCCAGAAAGCAGGTAATGTGACTTACCTGGGTAAGCTTACTCAGAGTAAACGGATAACCTCAACGTTCAGTTCAGTAACTTTCAGGGTATCTAAGTAACCATAGCGACATACTCTCTGAACATCACCTACTCTGAAGCAGGTTATGTTCCAGGGTCGGTTCGTTTCAGAGAGCTGACGGAGCATGGCGTGCCCTTCTTTTGAATAGTGTCCTGCGGACGAGGACCAGATTATACAATCGTTTTCACCGTGAGCGTGTGATAAGATAAGATTAGGCTTGTATTTTCTCGTTTGTAAGTCGCTTTGGATAAAAGCGTCTGCTAAATGAATAAATGTAAAATGTAAATGTAAATAAGACCATGTATAGATGCGTTTTCATATTTGGATGAATGTTTTAGGGAGCGTTACCATTTTTCACATTAACCGTTAAGGTATTCATCAAGCCTTTTCAAACCTCATGTGAAAAGTGACAGATCGGGGATCGGCGCTTAACACCGAGCACATTTTATGCATTACCTTTCGTTTATTTATTTATTTATTTATTTTGCCAGAGGGAGTTTTCTGTATAACGTGGGTGATGCAGAGCATGTGGAAAATCCCTTGCACTCAAACAGTTCCTACACACTTTTGTGCAGTTTCAGGTTTCCCAAAAGTGATGGGATGCTTTGATGGAACCGACATTCCTACTAAAGCTGCTTCAGTCAGTTCTGTATTTCCTGTAATTGAGAAAGACGTTTGTATTTATTGCTTTATCATTCAGCAATAAACGACGGAATAATCATCACTTTGCCTAGTGTTAGCCAGCGCTTCAGCGAATCACATTCAAGCCTGGCCTTTTTCATGTTCACTTTTTTTCCTCCTCCATTTGAAGTTGTAGAAGGTCCGTCTTCGTGTCACTTTTTCTCATTTGCATTTGAAGATGGACCTTTCATACAGCTCCTTGGTGGGCAGCTAGGAAGACAGAATGATAATTCAATATGATGGATATTATAAATGTCTGTAATACATACACGGAAAAATATGCAAACTATTGTTTACACTGCCAAGATTCTGTGTGGAGCTAGATGGACCCTCGTCTGTACAGGAATCCCCAGCCATAATAATGAGAAAAAACAAATACAACTAATACACAAAGACATAAGGATCATCTACAGTAGTAGGGGTACTACAGTTAAGATTACAGTACACACAATATGCAGTAAAATAAATTAAGCATGCACAATACACAAGTGAAACATTGAGAGTTATTTTAAAATGGCTTTTTAGACTGTGTCAGTGTTTATTTTCATCTCGATTGTTTAAGGATAAATCACTTTAAAGCACCGGAAACTTTAAAAAAAAAGAAAAAAAAAAAGTCCTATATGCTACACATATATTTTACCAAGCCACGTATATCACGGGAGGTAGCTGTGTCTGATGAACTGCCCCCTTGATTCAGGGACAGTGGCAGCTCCTCAGCCGGAGTGAGGTTTAAAACTGCCATCGGTGAGAATAGGGACTTGTTTTGTGGATAGGAAAATAAAAAATGATTAAATGTGCAAAACCAATACAATTTGCTGCAAAAGGAAGAAACCACTTGGCCACACATCACACCACTTTGTCACTGATTATTTACCCATCACTGCACAACATGGAGTGCTTTATTCCTCAATCAATAACTCTAACGCTTAACCAGTGAAAGCAGACGCGTCTTTGAAGCAGCTTTGAAGGCTTTGAGAGGCGTGTAACAGTGATTAAAGACTCCACCAGTCTGAGAACCGGCGAGCTTATACAAATCACACAAAACCAGAGCAATATCTTTATGTATGTTATAAATAAAAGCACTGAGTGAGCTGCTTTAAAGAAAAGAAAAAAAAAACCCAAGGCCTTGTTGAAGAACCAGTTTTACAGCTTTTGCTTTCACTGGTTAAGCTTTCGATTTATTGATTGAGATGGAAAATACTTAGTGGTGTGGGTCAACACTGACTTCTGCTTCTTAAATATTTATGCATTAATAAAAAAAATAACTGAGTGTGCAGAACCTACAAGGAAATAAAAAGAAATTATGTGATGTGTGTGTCTGTGTGTAAACCCATTTTTGGACTTTGGGATTTGGATTTGTTTTTCCAGACGTGGATTTAAACTAATCTGGTCAGCGGGGAATCTCCTGTTTCGCTAAATCCTGTTAGACTAAAACCTAAAAAAGCTCAACTCTGTGAAAAACTCCAGCAAGGGGGACACATAAATGAGCTGTCTGGATAGTTCTGAGGTTCACTTCAAATGATTTTATGTACGCTTACGTCTAATACAAGTAACAAGTGATTTCAAAGGTGACTTTGATATTTTCTGAAAAGTTTTTCAGAGAGGTGGCTTAATCTTTAGATATTTATTTTGCTGCAATACCGATAAGTGGATAATATTTTAGTTGTGTATGTATCCCTTCCCATGAACGGACAGCATAAAAGGGGTGCCAATACTTTGTGCAGACTAAAAGTTGGACTAAAAGTCACACGATCTTCACTCTGCGCTTACTACCGTGCTATTCACCCACACCGCCATAATCTCCCGCTAATCACTCATATGTTTTGAGTCTAATTAAGTGATTGAGACAAATTAGGCTGGTTAGATAAGCTGACACTCCATTAATACCAGCATGCTCAGAGTAATGAGTGAGAAAAACATTACCCAGGCTGCTATACAGTATGTTTCTATCTGGAATGCTAAAAAGTCACACAACCAGTCGCTTGGTTCTATGTATTCTATAAAGTCCACTGAGAAAATCTAGGACATTCTAGGTATAATATAAAATCAGCTTTTGTCTTTCATGCATTGTATTCGATTTTCTTCAGCAAGACAGTTTATGCTGTTTAGCTAAACTGTTCATAATAGCATACTGAAATAAGAGGAATGAGAAACTCCAGCCATCCTGGTCCGGCCCCGAGACCTACAGGTTCCTGGTCCCACTGTTAGGCCTACAGGCTCCTGGTCCCACTGTTAGGCCTACAGGTTCCTGGTCCCACTGTTAGGCCTACAGGCTCCTGGTCATACTGTTAGGCCTACAGGTTCCTGGTCCCACTGTTAGACCTACAGGCTCCTGGTCCCACTGTTAGGCCTACAGGTTCCTGGTCCCACTGTTAGGCCTACAGGCTCCTGGTTGTACTGTTAGACCTACAGGTTCCTGGTCCCACTGTTAGACCTACAGGCTCCTGGTCATACTGTTAGACCTACAGGCTCCTGGTCACACTGTTAGGCCTACAGGCTCCTGGTCATACTGTTAGGCCTACAGGTTCCTGGTCGTACTGTTATACCTACAGGTTCCTGGTCCCACTGTTAGGCCTACAGGCTCCTGGTTGTACTGTTAGACCTACAGGTTCCTGGTCCCACTGTTAGACCTACAGGTTCCTGGTCGTACTGTTAGGCCTACAGGTTCCTGATCGTACTGTTAGGCCTACAGGTTCCTGGTCCCACTGTTAGGCCTACAGGTTCCTGGTCGTACTGTTAAGCCTACAGGTTCCTGGTCCCACTGTTAGACCTACAGGTTCCTGGTCGTACTGTTAGACCTACAGGTTCCTGGTCGTACTGTTAGACCTACAGGTTCCTGGTCGTACTGTTAGACCTACAGGTTCCTGGTCGTACTGTTAGACCTACAGGTTCCTGGTCGTACTGTTAGGCCTACAGGTTCCTGGTCGTACTGTTAGGCCTACAGGTTCCTGGTCGTACTGTTAGGCCTACAGGTTCCTGGTCATACTGTTAGGCCTACAGGTTCCTGGCCCCTCTCTCAGGTCTTCAGGCACTACCATCAAGCAGTTCTCTATATTGTGTTCTGTCAAAAGTTAAATTTCTTTGGTTTTAAATGAAAAAAATGTAATCCTGATAGTATTCCCATTTTTTTTTTTTTTTTTTACAAAATGTACCTGTAATGTGATGACTTTGTTTTTTGATGTAACAGTAACAGATTACAGCTATCAGTTTTGTGAGTCCTGATTACATAACGCCGTTACTTGTACTCCGTTGCTTCCCAAACCTGTATTTTAGGCCATGTTTTCCGTGTAAACTCAGCTGGGACTACTCAGCGTTTCAACCAGTCATGATGAAAAGGTATCCCTTAGGCTAATTCCAGATTTACAATGGGCGTTCAGTAGTCATGGGTAGTGAGGCACCGAGATTTAAATTCTGGGCTGAAACTGAAACCGAAAATGCACGCACAGCATGCACAGCATGCACCAATTATCCAAATATTGTTGCGTTAACTATTACGATATGCACAACAGCAGTCACGGAATGATCTGAGCAGCTCTAGGCTACGAGCTTGCAAATACAAAACATTCAAATATGCTACACAATCATTTGAATGAAAACAACAGGCAAAACACAAATGGCAGAGGGCCTCTATTCTGTTGTTGTTGTTGTTGTGCTGTACTTTGCATGTTGAATGGGACATCGTGTTTTCAGGTGGTGTAATCAAACCTGTCGTGGAAAAGTGCTTTGGCACCGTACCCCCTCTTGAAATTTCTGCCGAACAAGCCTTGCAGATGGAAAATTTGATGTCAGGAACTTTGTCAGAACCCGCTGACATGATTGCCCTTTGCCGGGTAACCGTATATTCCATTTAACTGGTTATTAAAAAGCCATGCACATCATTCAGAAACACAGGTACAATCATGTGGTTCTTTTTCAGGACAAAAGGCCTGTACTAATTTGGTTGTAAACACCCAATCAATGTTGATTCATCACTGAAAATCACTTTAATAAATCCATGTGTTTGTTTCGAAAGAGGCAGTAAATCATCAGATAACCTTTGCCTTACAGTATATAAACATGGACGCATTCCGCAATCATAATAAAAGAGCGAGTCGTATTAAATGCTTCCATTAACATGACTTCCATAAAATATCTCCATTAAACCATGTCCATTTGCAATAGTTATTCTGCAGCTCACACACACCCACACATACGCACACACACACCAAGCTAATTAGAAATGAATGGCAAATATTATAAACCAGCTGCTCAATTCTGTTCTCTGTGCAATTTATTTTTGTCTTTATGGGATTTAGAGCAAACAGACCTACATGAAGTCTAATCTATGTGCTTCTGTCAAAGTGATATCAGTGATCTTTAAATGTCGAGGGTGGATTGCAGTGATTTACACTATTGTAGATTTTCTTTATGTATGTCCATACTCATAAATCTTAGCCTTCCTGTAGTGTTCACTTCCTATTAGTGTTCCATTCTCCCAGGGCATGTCATTACATTCTTCAGCAATACAATTACTGTAAATATTTCATTTTCAATCCTAAATCTGATCTCATCTTTGCGGTGTGTGACATGTGACAATCCTGAGAGAAATGGAGTCCTGTCCCATGCTCAGGGATCTTCCTCATGAGCAAAAAAGAATTAGCTGAGTTTTTATGAGAAATTAAAACAAATTCATAAAGTTTCCTTTATGACCAGTATGAGTGTATGGGAGTGTGTGTGTAATATGAGTGTGATATTTATGATCTTCAGGCTGGAAAAGGTTACAAAACCATCTCTAAAGAGTTTGGACTTCACCAATCCACAGTCAGACATTGTGTACAAATGGAGGAAATTCAAGACTATTGTTCCCCTCCACAGGAGTAAAGCCAACAAAGAATAGTTAAAGAAGAATAAAGGGAATGTTTTGGAATGGCCGAGTCAAAGTCCTGACCTTATTCCAGTAGAGATGTTGTGGAAGAGCCTGAAGGAAGCAGTTCATGTGAGGAAACCCACCAACATCCCAGAGTTGAATCTGTTCTGTACTGAGGAACGGGATAAAACTCCTCCGAGCCGATGTGCAGGACTGATCAACACTTACCCCAAACGTTTATCTGCAGTTATTCCTGCACAAGGAGCTCACACCAGATACCGAAAGCAAAGGTGCACATACTTTTACCACTCACAGATATGTAATACTGGATCATTTTCCTCAATAAATAAAAGACCAAGTATAATATTTTTGTCTCATTTGTTAATTGGGTTCTCTTTATCTACCTTTAGGGAGTTTTAGGTCATTTTTATGCAGAAATATTGATTTTCAGGCACCACTGTATATTTATAGTTTCTTCATATTAGCATTTCTTTTTCTGGTATATTTATTTCCTTCTCATGATTTTTTTATCCTTAGCTGTTCTTAATATGGCTTTAATCATTTCTTATTGCTTTTTTTTAATCACTTATTTATGCTCAGCTGTGCTAATGTTACTTTATTTATTTATTCTTTATTCATAATCATGCTGTTTTATTACTTTATGTACTTCTTTATTAGCATGGCTTTATGTTTTATTTAGATTATTAGCGAAGCAATTATGAGAATATTCTCACATTCTCAATTATGAACATGTTATT
The DNA here is from genome assembly GCF_001660625.3 of Ictalurus punctatus. NCBI lineage: Eukaryota > Metazoa > Chordata > Actinopteri > Siluriformes > Ictaluridae > Ictalurus > Ictalurus punctatus. The sequence continues at coordinate 26,543,601 of NC_030429.2, read as the reverse complement.
ATGATCACTGTTAAAGAGTTTTGTTTTATTTAATATGTCTGAGCTCTGAGGTGCCCTGAAAGGAATTTGTGGCTTGTTTTAGAGCTTATGTACATACACACGGGACCAAGATAATATCTATGACATGATGTCATTTCACATTGTTTTGTGTACTATGCGTTGCTCAATCTTCCTGAGACCCAAACAGCTTGATTATAATTCTTTTGTGTCTTTGTAACACTTGTCTGAGTTTGGGGTGTGCCTGTAGTCTTTGTATGGGTCTTACTGTTCACAGTTATTGTTTTAGCATCATTTTTTTTTTTTTCTGCCGAGTAACACAACCTGTATTAGAAGGTGCGTCACGGGGAGAACGTGCAAACTCCGCACACACAGGGCCACGGTGGGAATCGAACCCCCGACCCCGGAGGTGTGAGGCGAAAGTGCTAACCACTACAGTGTTCCACAACAACAATTATAGCGTTCCCTCACCAGCCTCTCTATTCAATTCACTTCAATTCAGTTTTATTTGTATAGCGCTTTTTACAATGGACATTGTCTCAAAGCAGCTTTACAGAAACATCAACACGGTATACAGATATTAAAGGTGTGAATTTATCCCAACTGAGCAAGCCACTGAGTGGAGACGGTGGAGAGGAAAAACTCCCTAAGATGTTTTAAGAGGAAGAAACCTTGAGAGGAACCCGACTCAGAAGGAACCCATCCTCATCTGGGTAACAACAGATAGTGTGAAAAAGTTCATTATGGATTTATATGAAGTCTGTATGGCGTTAGGAGCAGCCGTAGTCCCAGCAGTCTGGAATTAGAGAAGATTTGAGCTCCATCCAGAGGCAGAAAGGATCTGGATCTCTAGTATCTCCATAAATTCGTGTGGGGCTCGGCGAAAGGAGAGAGGGAGAAAAAAGATAATTATGACTGCGAAGTAGTAGAACAGAATCTAGTCAGGGTAGGCTTGAGTAAACAAATAGGTTTTAAGCTTAGACTTAAACACTGAGACTGTGTCTGAGTCCCGAACACTAATAGGAAGACTGTTCCATAACTGTGGGGCTCTATAAGAGAAAGCTCTCCCCCCTGCTGTAGCCTTCACTATTCCAGGTACCGTCAAATAGCCTGCATCTTTTGATCTAAGTAGGCGTGGAGGATCATAGAAAACCAAAAGGTCGCTTAGATATTGTGGCGCGAGACCGTTTAGTGCTTTATAGGTTAATAAAAGTATTTTATACTTAATGCGAGATTTTACTGGGAGTCAATGCAGTGTGGATAAGATCGGGGTGATGTGGTCGTATCTTCTAGTTCTAGTTAGGACTCTAGCAGCTGCATTCTGGACTAATTTGAGCTTATTTATATTCCTACTGGAACATCCAGACAGTAAGACATTACAGTAATCTAATCTAGAGGTGACGAATGCATGAACTAGTATTTCCACATCATGTAGTGACAATATGTTTCTCTCTCTTTTTTTCTCTCTCTGGAAGTTAATAAGACAAATAAACGCTTGTAATGTTACGGGGGAAAATGTGAAATAAATGTCCCCTTACAGAAAACATCACCATATCAATGATTACACATTAAAAAAAAAAAAAAAGCGTATGTGGCACGCCCACCATCCAAGTCCCTGTGAATGAGCTGCTACTATAGAAATGGCCATTTGTATGAGAACAAGTGCATTAATATAAACCTTATCATTGAAAATGAATCAACACCTTCTGACTAATCACAATCCTGAATTCCAGATCGCCGTAGAGTAACACAAATTCATTTCACTTCAGAAGACTCTAAAACCCAGAGCAACGCTGCTAACAAAGCTACATTTAGTTCTGTGACTGGGATGTCTTAAATATCTCTCTGAAAACACTAAAACAGCATCTGTAGATGTCTCCGGGTTCATTTTAGGAGTTAATTACAGACATTTTCATGCGCTAAGCTGAGGCTGTAAGTGTTACTTCACAGACAACAGATCTGAGGAAAGTCAACACTAAAGTCACACAGCGTCAACACACTGACTAGCACACGGTCTCATTTCGGAAATGTTACGGCCATGGTTTTGTTTTTTTCATATTTGGGAACAATTATGGTGTCTTTACATTATTTAACTGTAAATAATCATAGATTATTATTTAATAACGACAAACTAATAGGACATGTGTGTAGGGATGAGCCTGAGGGATTTACATCTGATCCCCTTCAGGCATTAATTAACATAGCCTATATACTTTACACTCTGCTGTGGCATGTAGCATTTGCATTTTGTGTGTGTGTGTGTGTGTGTGTTGGCTTACTTTCTATGTTCCTTTTCCCTGCAGTGAAACTGATTTGACTACACGAGTTCAAACATGTCATTGTCGCTGTGTTTACACGTCTCTTGTCATAGTGATAATGAATAAGTTCATAAATGTCACACCAACAGTCCATGTGAAATTAACACACTGTCACACTGTCACACAAATTACGTGACCTGACAGTCCTGGTCTCTCAGAATTTAGGGCCCAGGGCCCAGTTGTTCAGAAGTAATCTGATTGGATTTCAGCTATCGGACTGGATCTAATCTTGGAAATGGGTTGTTCAAAAGAAAAAAGAAAAAAAAGAGGATGTAATCCAATCTTGCTTTTGATCTGATCAAACCTTCAGTGTGTGTTGTTGAAAACTTTTTAAAAAAAATTTTTAGTAGGATTGGGATACCTGTTATCCCCCCAAAATAAATAAATAAATAAATCAGTATTATCCCGATCCCAGCAGAAGGAAGGATTCAGAGAAGATTTCAGCAACAAAACGTAATAAAACTTTTAAAACTGATAAAATAACACAACATTTGTATCATGTAGAATATACATTCATTTATATTTTTGCACTTGATTTGTTTAACTGTTGCAGTGATAAAGTGGATAAAGTATACATTAGGCTACCGATTAAGCCTTTCAGAACAGTAAAAAAAGAAAAAAAAAAGAGATTTTGTCCCCATAAATACTCCCTCAAACTGCTGTCAATATCAAACATGTCACTGTATATTAATCCCAATCACACAATCATCAGAGACGAACCCGTCACAAGGAGATTCTAACAGCTGCGTCCTTTATTGCTCTCCACACGTGAAGAGCTCTGAGCGTTCTTATTTGGTTAACTATCGCACGTTGAGACTTTTTATGATTTAAAACATATGTTCAAAATATCCACAGTGTATTTGTGAATAGTGTAGATTTGTTTGCTTGCAGGAAGGAGATGTTTTGTGTTGTTTATTGTGCTGCTATCTGTCTCTTCACATTAAAAAAAAAAGAAAAACTTAACGTGACCCCATGCTGGCTAATCTACCGGTTCTTCTTCACACAGCTAGTAGCCTACATTCTGATCTGTAGTCTGATTTAGAGCCCTAGTAATCCGGATTTGGTCATCCTGAAAGGTTTGTATCTGGATCATGGTGATCCAATCCAATGTTGCTTTGAAAAACAGACACAGAAGTAAGATGGATTACTCAATCCCGGATAGCAAAGCGTGGGATTTTCAAATCCGGATCATTCTGATCCAGATTAAATTTTTTTGAACAACCGGGCCCATGGGATTACTGTGGATGGTGCCACATGGACACCCTAAAGATGGCTGTGGATGTTTTTGCTTGGATAGCCTGAAGACTCCACTTTTTAAAACCAGTCTACACTCAAGTCTCAATCATTAAGCAGTTGATCATTTCAGTTTGATACGACCAATCCATGATTAGAAAGTTCGACAGCAATGTGTACAGGTATGAGAGCTAGATGATTGTTGGACCTTCTTGGTTTTCTGCTGTTTATGAAGTAGCTGCTTTTCTTCTATGGAATGGCAGAGGACCTGTTTGTATATCATGGCCTTTTGGATGGATTTCTTCCAGGTGTTCCTCCTCCAAGACACTGACGCTGGTATGTCTGTCATTTCAGCTGAGTGATTTTTTTGAAGGGATCTTCGATGGAATTGTTCCAGTACTTTCAGGTGTGGACACGTGGAGAACATGTAAAACTCCACACCGATAATAACATCAGCTCATGATCAAACCAGGGACCCCGGAGCTGTCCGCTGTACGTCCATGCCACCAGAACAATCTACCGATCTTGTAGATCTGTTACGTATTACGAATATCAGACCCGAATTGATGCAGTATGCAGCCCATCTCCTCATCCAGACTCTCTTCAGCTTTTCAGCTTGACGAGAGCAGAGAAACCAAAATGGAGCAGCGTGTCTAATCAAGAAAAGCGTGCACATTTCACACTTCTTTATCACGCTAATGGATTAGCGGAGCTAATTGCATGTCATGCAGTTCATTAATGCTTTCATATCAGGTAACCGAACAAGCTACTCATGAAACTTCCGAACATTGCCTGGTAATAACTCTGTGACTCGCCTCTTTTCACTTGCGTTTTCGTCATGCCGGAACAAACTGTCCAACTTCTCCCCCTTCCTTCTATCCTTCTATCCAGCACTTCTATCCTTGTCAGCTCAGCACACAGCTAAATGCTTGGATTGTTTACTGCTTCATTTGTTAGTCAATTTGGATAAAATTGCCTGCCAAAAGAATAGATGTAGATGTAATTGTAGGAGGGTACATCGCATCCTCATCTGCAGGAGAGAGTACAGAGGCTGTCAAGACAACGAGAGAGAGAACGAGAGAGAGAGAGAGAGAAGCAGGGATGGAGGTACTTTTGTACTTTTGCCAGTTTGGTAATTGGATATTTTAATGAGACGCCATATTTCTGCCTTGTGTGGGTGTTTGATAAAGCAGAACTCATAATTAAACTTTGTAGCTTCATTAACTCAACTGACAACAGCAAGCCATTATACACCGCCATATATATATTCTCCCCAATCCTCTCTCTCTCTCTCTCTCTCTCTCTCTCCCAGACGTTTTCTTCCATGCCTTCACACGTGAGCAAAGGAAACTGTATGAAACAGCAACACACACTGCGCACCTGACAACACACTGCAAAGACCTCCCAAAAATGTGATTTCAGCAGGAAGTCTGATTCCGAACCTATTTTTGAGTCTTTCCATGTCTTTGTTAGGGACTTTTATCCCTTTAATCCTTACACTTATCAAAACAACAGTCAGAGTGAATCTGCTCAGACTGAATCAGTCCTCTACAGACTTTTCGCTAATGAAAACAGATTGAAAAAATGCTGTCAGAGCTTACTGTATCTGATTCATTTTCAATACCGAGATAAGATGTGCAGTAAAATGGGACCTCCTATGAGAACATCTTCAGTGGATTGTTGCATCCCTGGACATACGGTATTTCTAGTCCATGCTTTTCAGCTAGACATGTGAATGATGGAAAGGTGTTGTTTTGATATGGGTTTAAGGTGCGTAATGCCTTTTTCTACCCATGTGGAGATGTTTGTTATCTTAACTGTGCTTGTGAAGATAGGGTTATGCCGTACGGGAGTGTGTTCAGACAGTTGGAGTGGTGAATTAATAGTTTTATAAAATTTCCACCGAGCTGTTAAAGATGCTGCAGTTGTTGGACTTTGAAGCAGGGGTGGCGTTTGATAGCTGTACTGATGAAGTCTGAGATACTGATTTTATTGCACACTAGCCAATTCTCATTTATCTGACTGGGCTGTATCCACTTGATTACATATTTGGTGGGTTAGTGAGGTAATATTGTTGAAATTCGGGGCATCGAGTCCTCCCTGTTATCTGGGGCTTTGTAAAGTGGTTAGTTTGATTCTTGGAGGTTTGTTTTTGGTGTCAAATTTAGCAATACAAGCGTTAATGCAAGATTTGAACCAATAAATTGGAAGTTGAACTGGGACTGCTGGAAATAAGTCATTAATTTTGTGTCTGACAGTTTGGTGGATATCTTGACACCAGGATACGTGATGCAGTCTGTGCGTATGGGGACCGGTAGAGATTGTACCGTAGCTTCGGGGGAGTTTCATATTGAGAGGAAGCATAGATGATTTGTTTCAGTTGATTGAGTAATTTGAAAGTTTGGCATGTTTCTCGACTGAATAGTTCCTTGTGCTGATGCTAAGGTTTTTGTAAGAGGAGTACTGTATCATCAGCATATAAGCTGATTTTGTGTTCTATGCTCGCTGTCTGCATCCCATTGATATTTACATTTTGTCTTATTGCTGTGGCTAATGCTTCTATAAAAATGTCAAATAGGGATGGAGAGAGTGGGGATCCTTGTCTAGTGCGTCTGTGCAGTGTGAAACCTTGTGATTTTAGACCGTTAGGGATAACTGTGGCCTTTGGTGATGTGTAGATTATTTTTATCCAAGGAAAAAATCATTCGCCGAAACCTAATTTATGAAGCGTGGTGAGTAGAAATTTCCACTTTGTTAAAGGCTTACTCTGCGTCAAGTGGTTCTATTGCTGATTCCAGATTTTTATGTGATGTGTAATGGATCAAGTTAAGCGGTCTACGCATGTCAGTGGTTCACCGGATTGGTTATTGAAGGGATAACTGTTTCAATTCTATTAGCTAGGGTCTTGCTTATTGTTTTTGGGTCTGTGTTGATCAGTGACAAAGGACGATAACGAGAGGGTAAAGTGGGGGTCTTTGTTGAGTTTTAGGTGAAGTGATATACTGGCGGTATTCATGTCTGTCGTTAGGGTCATATTCTGTTTAATTTTGGACACTAATCTGTTGAATAGTGGTGTCAGGATGGTCCAGAACTGTTTGTAGGATTCTGCCGGAAAACCATCAGGGCTGGTGCTTCATTATGAGGCATGCTGTTAACGGCGTTATAGATCTCTTCTGGTTATATCGGTTTATCTGAGGAAATTGCTTGTTCTGCTGTTAATTTTGGTAGTTTGATATTATTTAGGAAATTATTCATGTCTTCTGTGTCTGGATCTGCGAGTGATGAGTTCCTGAGTTGAGTTTCCTGCTGACTTCTTGATAGTTGGGATTGCTGTTTTATGAGGTTTACTAGGAATTTTCCAGATTTATTTTTATATTCAAAGTTCAAAGTACGGAGCCTTGTGTGGCACCAGGGCAGCGTCTCGTAAGGAGCAGGTGTAAATCCCCTCTATTTCATCTGACATAAGTGTTCCTCCAGGTAAGCATCACGATGCTGGGCCACTAACTCCAAAAGCTTGCGCGTTTTCCTAGAGTATCACTTAAACTGCCTGACCGTGTAGAGCAGGGGTTCCCGAACTAGGGGTCAGGACCCCATGTGGGGTTGCTTGATTTACGAATGGAGTTGTGAGAGAAACTCACGATCTCCTTTTTGCTTCATTCATTCATTTTACAAATGAAAATGAGAAACATGGAATACAGAGATTGTGTGCTAACATTATGGAAATAGTACTAGGAGCGATATTCAGACAGGTCTTCGGTATCCTGACACACAGAGCTAGTGAATTCCGGCAATAAAAAAATTTACAAACTTGAGCTCCGCTAAACAAAGACTCTCAGAATGCCGAGTAGCTCGTAGCGCTACGGCACGTTCTCCTGAGCTGTCATATGTTTGTTTATGTTGCCACATGGGTTTTGTTTCTATTCATGTATTGTCTCCAACCATGTCTTGTCGTTCGTTGTGTCCCTCATGTTTCCCGATTACTCTCACCTGCTGTCAGTTTTCCCCTTGATTAGTTTGTGTATTTAAACCCTCATCTTTCTTTATTCAGGGTGAAGCATTGTTCAATGTTTACCCGCCTGTCTTTACCGGGCCTTTCTGTTCCGTGTTGTGATTCTCATTCTGTTCCCCAGTTCACTGATCGCCAGAGCTCTGCCATGTTTCCCGTTCAGGATTTTAACTCACGTTTTTGGACTTGTTTGCCAGGTCTCATAATAAAATGCCTCACTGCCCTTGCATCCGTCTCAGCCTCCTCCTACATGACGCAAAGTCATTTTGAGAATTCTGACAGGTAATGGTATCTGACAGAGAGACAGGAAGGAATGGAATGTACTAAATTATAGAGGCCGTAAAACAACACGAGGCATTTTAAAGGTCTTTCTTTGATGTGCCAGCAAAGTGCTCCTGTAGGAGACGAACTTGAAAGACTTGAAAATGAGAATAATATAATAACTGTTATTGTTAATGCATCCTTTATTCTTGGCAACACAAAATAAACTTTGTCTTCTTTATACCACGAATTCTGGATTCTGATTGGTCAGAAGGTGCCGACTACGCCCAGGTTTATATTAATGCTCTCACTCGAATGTGTTATCGTTTCTATAGTAACAGCTCATTCACAGGGACGTGTAATCACTGATATGATGAAGTTTTCTGTAACGAGACATTTATTTAAGGAGTCTCCAGAGTCAGCGCTTTTGTCAAGCTGTAACTTTTCCAGCCACCTTCAGGACAGAGGAGATCAAAAGGACGAGAGGTTAGTCTTTAACAAGTACAAAATTATAATTGCGTTTGTTGTTGTGTTAAATATAAAATTGCTGTGGTGTAAAAGGAATAAAAACACAAACAAAGGATGTGCTGTTATAGGAAAGTGATCAACTCCATTCCATCAATAACAGTATTAATATTAAACGGACATCGAAGAGCGTGTGATCCCCATGGACACATTCTGTGACGGGATTTATTAAACGACATCTCTGATTATCTGCAGGGCAAAAACATTTAGTCAGCTGTAATGTGTTTCTTGCCCAGTGCTCACCCTCAGGAGCCCTTTATATTAACCGAGTCTTAAATAAATAAACAGGTGGTAGTACGGGCCAAAGTGTAATCAGTGATGACACTTAAACATGATGAAGTCATCTCCATGCATGTCTGATAAACTCCCAGATAAACACCACAATTAGCAATCATTTGAGATCAAGTTATTTTTTCCATCTCCGAGTCATTTTCAGTGAACGTCTGAGAAAGCGAGGCCATGTTTGCTTGACATGGCTCATTTGCTGCAAAGCCGAAACAAGCCTCATTATCTCCTCACATTAACCTGAATTAGCCCGATAACGACGGTCTCAACAGGTTCCTCTGCTGGGAGGAAGCCAGATGCACAGTGGTGAGATGGCACGTCGTAATTACACCATCGCATAATAATCAACTTTCTTTGGTGGAAAGAGATCAGCACCAATTGATCTTAAAGATTTTCAGTGTACGTGCATTCCTGAGCCTTGCTTTCAAGTTTCCTTGTTTCGAGCAACTTCCATGTTTAGACCTGTGTCTGTGTCCTCGCTGATGATTGTGGATTATTTTAGTTTGCTGTTGTCTGGCTGTTCTCTGAACCCAACGTGCAATTATGACTATGATTGATTGTTGGATTTCCAGAAATAAACCACAGGCCAATTTTGCACACTTGCGTCCTGCTTTCAGTTGTTACCATCAGGTTGTAATTGGATGGAGGAGGAGGAGGAGGACAGCAGAACGAGCCCTATCATCAAACCGGAGCTAAAAAAAAAAGTACTTATGTTCCTTAGGAAACATGTGCTCTGTTCAAAACCAGGAGCTCCTGAGCGGTGCTGCTGCCTACATAATCGCCATAAAATCCAGAGGCCACAGCCGTACAGAGCATAAACTGAGCTTTCTCTCTGAACGGGAATGACTTCCTTCCTCATTTCCCTGTCCATTAGAGACATGCTAGTGAACATCTGTTAGCTCCTGTATACAGAATGTAGCAGTTAGCGCTCTTCTAATATGTTTTTGATGATGAAAGTGACACTTCGAAAAAGAACTGAAACCCCCCAAATAGGAGTTTACACTTTGTGAGCATGAACTATTTTGTTTCATCGATGTTCCACGACATTAATCGATTAGAAGCGGTGTCCATTCTAAGCATTAATATTTTGAACTGAAAGAAATCTCGGTGCACAAAATTTGTTCTGACATCAAAACAAAACAACTTTTCTTCCTGGAGACCAGTGTAAGGTATTCAGGTACAGTGAGGGAAAAAAGTATTTGATCCCCTGCTGATTTTGTACGTTTGCCCACTGACAAAGAAATGATCAGTCTATAATTTTAATGGTAGTTGTATTTGAACAGTGAGAGACAGAATAACAACAAGAAAATCCAGAAAAACGCACATCAAAAATGTTATAAATTGATTTGCATTTTAATGAGGGAAATAAGTATTTGACCCCCTCTCAATCAGAAAGATTTCTGGCTCCCAGGTGTCTTTTATACAGGTAACGAGCTGAGATTAGGAGCACACTGTTAAAGGGAGTGCTCCTAATATCAGTTTGTTACCTGTATAAAAGACACCTGTCCACAGAAGCAATCAATCAATCAGATTCCAAACTCTCCACCATGGCCAAGACCAAAGAGCTCTCCAAGGATGTCAGGGACAAGACTGTAGACCTACACAAGTCTGGAATGGGCTACAAGACCATTGCCAAGCAGCTTGGTGAGAAGGTGTTCGGGTTCCCCATGCGGAGCTAAATACAATGCAACTTATGTGTATATACTGTATAAGGGTGCTAACTATTGGCACGCTTGATGAGGATGGGTTAATGAACCAAATGTAAAACATGGGGGGCGCACGGTGGCTTAGCGGTTAGCACGTTTGCCTCCAGGGTCGGGGTTTCGATTCCCACCGCGGCTCTGTGTGTGCGGAGTTTGCATGTTCTCCCCGTGCTGCGGGGGTTTCCTCCGGGTACTCCGCTTTCCTCCCCCAGTCCAAAGACATGCACAGTAGGCTGATTGGCGTGTCCAAAGTGTCCGTAGTGTATGAACGGGTGTGTGAGTGTGTGTGTGATTGTGCCCTGCGATGGATTGGCACCCTGTCCAGGGTGTACCCCGCCTTGTGCCCGATGCTCCCTGGGATAGGCTCCAGGTTTCCCCGTGACCCTGAAGAGGATAAGCGGTATAGAAGATGGATGGATGTAAAAACATGGTGCGGTCCTCAGTAATTTATCTTCGCTTGTCCAATTGGAGTTGCGTTCTGCGGTGTCCCAGAGCCCAGTAATTGCCGTGTTTTTTAATGCTCGTTCAGCAAACAACAAGGCTCTGCTTTTATCGGACACCATCGCAGATAGTAAACCGGATTTACTGTTCTTCACCAAAACATGGCACAAACAAAAACGATGGACTTCTCTTCAGGCAGATTACTCCAGAGGGCTGTGGGCTGTTTGATCTCCCGCGACTCACTGACAGAGGTGGCGGAATCATTGTCGTACACACTGCAGTTTGACATCAGCACTATGTGTGTACCACAGTTTATATCATTTCAATGCCCTGTGTTGAGTCTCTCTGACTCCAAAACAACCGTCATCGCTACCGTCTATCGACCACCACAGCCCAATGAAGCTTTTTTTGTCTGAGTTTGCTGACTTGTTGTCAGTGTTTGTTAAATTCAAGAGAATCCTTATTTTGGGGGGTTTTAATATACACATCGACCAAAATGACTGTGTGATGACAAAGGACTTTTTAGTTTACTGGATTGTTTTAATCTTACACAGTGGCCCAACACGCAGCAAAGGTCATACTCTAGTTATTGTGATTGCCAGTGATTCATTTGAGACTCTCTTCTGTTGATATTAGTCTTTCTGACCATTTGGCACTCTTTTTAAATCTGGAACTGCCTCTTCTGTGTACATTGTCACACGCCGTTAATTTTCGTAAATGGAAATCAATTAATCCGACGGATTCTGCAGACTCTGCAGTGGTTTCCTCTCTCCGCGGATTCTCATCAGCTCCTCTTGAAGATAAGCTTTTACAGTTGAATAATGTTCTCGCATCTAATCTGGACTCCTTCGCTCCCTTGAAATCATGCAACGTCACCGTTGCTCGTTCTGCTCCTTGGTATAATGACACCCTGCGCTCTATGGAGGCAGCTTGCCGTAAAATGGAGCGCGAGGGGCGTGACTCTGGCTTGATGGCTGTCGTAGTTAAACCAAGTAAAATAAATAAATAAAAGCTGATGATTTTGCAATGCACCGAGGTAATCACTCAAAAATCATTAAAAACGGCCAAGCAACCAACTTTGCACTTTTTGGACCTCTTGATTTGGAATGACCCGATTATTTATACTTTCTAAAACTACTTATGTCAGAATTATTGGCACCCCATTGCAGTAACTTCTTCTAACAGCAAAGTCTTCTCGTGTAACGAGAGAACACTCTGGAGTCGGAGTTTCTCTCCAGGCTCTTACACCTCCGTTTCCTTTCACTCCGCGCTTCAGGAAATTGAATCCGAAACATGAAGCACGCATGTTCGAGTTTCTGAATTTCACAAACATGCCTCCAGCGTCTTTTCTTCCTGTCGTGTGGGAAATTGGGGAGATTTTTTATTCCGCTTTTGTTGCCGGCGGGAAGTGTGGGGTTATAATTCACAAACATGAAGGCAGGCGAGGCGTCTCTGCAGGAGCACTGATGTGTCCCTCAGCGTATGCATGTCTGTGTGTGTGTGTGGGTGTGTGTGTTTATGAGCAAACGGAGATGACTTTTAGGAAATTTTCAAGGATTCACAAGCGCTGCATCCTGACACTGTGTGGTATCTGCGTAAAACCTCTGCCTTTGTTCTTTATTATTCATGTTCCTCTCAAAAGACATCTCTCTCTCTCTGACTTTGTTTATTTATTTATTTATTTTTTTGTCTCTTAATCTTTCATGTTGCGAGTCCATGAAGGACACAGAAGTAAGAGTCTTCAGGAGCAAGTGAAATTCCACAGAGATTTGCCGTCGATTACGATTTTTTATTTATTAAAGATTGACACTTTCATACTTTTTTTTACCTGTTTACGGTTACATTACGTAATGGCGTGGAACGCTCACGAAACGTTTACGTTATAGCAGATATAAACAGTCACTTCCTCACCGGCCTCGCTTTGATCTTCTCTTGAATTGACAGGACAAAAATAAAGGGAAAGGTTACAGCTTTACCTCTGACTGTTACAAAGCGCTGACACTGGAGACTCCTTCCGTAAACACATTTGAAAACTTCACCATATCAACCTTTTTTAATTCAATCAGCTGTTGCTATAGAAACAATAACATATTAGACGTGCTTAATATAAAGCTGTGATGTGCAGCTGCGCTACTGTCAGAGCTTCTGTTATAGAGAATTAATCAACACCTTCTGACCAATCACGATCCAGAATTCAACAGGGCTGTGCGATAAACCTCATTAGAGCACAGAAATCTGATGTGTGTGTGTGTGTGTGTGTGTGTGTGTGTGTGTTTTGTGTTTGAGCGAAGCTTCATCCTGTCAGAATGAGTGGTGGCTGTAATTAAGATGCTGCTTGTAATCATTTGAATGTGCAGTTAAGTATTATTTCTTCATTAAGAAACATTGACACAGTGGGAACCTCAAGCTTCATTTATCACGCTGGGAAAATTGCTCGTATCCTACGCTTCACTCCTGAGCTTGTATAAATTTCCATACAAGGAGACTCACTGATGTGAACCTCAACTGATGGCTTTAAATCTCAAAATAATGGTCGGTGACTGGCTGTGAGTTTATATACACGGATTACGCTCGTCTATTTCAATTTGAATGAAGACAAATCACGCTGTTAGTGTGTGTCCGTGGTAGCTGATGCGCTGCAGTGGCCGAGCTGCATTACCGGAAGGTTTAGTGCGCACTGCAGTCAGGAGGGTAGGAGGCGCTCTTTCACCGTTTAGCCGTCATTTCGACATTTTTCCGCTCCCTGTGACTTTATGGAGTGTTGTGGGCGTGGCTAAATGTAAATCAGCTGTGACGTGAATGCACCGTGGTAATTTACAGCTGATTCAAATCTCTCAAAATATCAACATGCAGAAAATGAAAAAAAAAAAAAAAAAAAAAAACGTTCGTGCATGTGGTGGGGATTTATAGTTCAGTTTGGCCACGAGACATTTCACGCCTTATTTGAAAATGTCTTCGTGAGCTAAAAATTCTTTCCCAGTCCACAAAAGCACGGCCGATTTCCGTATGTTGACAAACGACAATCGGCTGTAGATTATCGATAACTTTCCTGGCACGTCTGATTTACATTTAGCCACACCCACAATATAAAAGAAGAAGCCTTTATTTGGCACATACACATTACAGCACAGTGAAATTCTTTTCTCACATACCCCAGCTTGTCAGGAAATTGGGGTCAGAGCGCAGGGTCAGCCATGATACAGCAGAGAGGATTAAGGGCCTTGCTCAAGTGGCAGCTTGAACCCCCGACTTTCTGATCAGTAACCCAGAGCCTTAACCGTTGTGCCACCATCACCATCACCAATGCTAGCCACATCCAAATAAAGAAACATCAAAGTGATAACTCTTTCCTAACAGCAAGTCTCACTTGTTTTAACTTATGGAGTTGGTTTGGAATCACTTTCTTTAAAGTCATTAACATGAAACGACTGATTTTAAATTGGTGTAAAAACCTCAGATCAGTCGAGGTTCACGTCAGCAAGGAAATTTACACACCCTCAGGAGCGAAATGTAGGATACTAACACTAACTTTTCACAGTTAATGAGCTTTTCCACCAATACCGCGTATCGATTTACGAATAAATTAATAATTCGTATCCAGTTTGATAAACGAGGCCCAGTGTAACGACTCCGAATATTGTCTTTTCTAATTAACTCTGTGAGGAGTCCTTCTTTAAAAATCTATAATATCTAATTATAGATTTTATATCAAAAGCAGTAGTGTCCCTGAATCAGCGAGTACGCTCCTCACCGCATTAATTCACAGAAGCGCTGCTTATTTAACACTACATTATTAAAAATCCTCATCGAATACACTTTAGAAAAATAAACGTGGTAAATAAGCTGCCCGTGTGCATGCGGGCTAACGCGCTAATTGGGGCCCCTGCTGTAACTTAAACTTTTGTTCTGTTTTGCTAATTATTAAATGGCGAGGGTGCAGCTGCTCCAGGGCTCAAGTGTGAAAACCCCAGTGGTGCAAACGATCTGCAACTCAGCACCGCTAATTAATAAATCCCTTAATTAGCTCTGTCAAGGGCGAAGTAGGCATTTCAAGGGGAAAGTTTCACATGCTAATGGCCTCATGTGTTTCTACGAGACTGCAGGAACAGATGTGTGTGTGTGTGTGTGTGTGTGTGTGTGTGTGTGTGTGTGTGTGTGTGTGTGTGTGTGTGTGTGTGAGATTTTGTGTGTGTCTGCTAACGTGTGTTGATACTCAGGAGGAAAAGGACCTGTGCAGAACAGAACAGGAGGTTTTTGAAGTCTGGGCACAATTGCTTTTATAAACATTATTATTATTATTATTATTATTATTATTATTATTTAATAAAGCCAATCTAAACTCCGTATTATACTGGCACTGACTTATACTGACAAATACAAATACGATTAGCCATAGCATTAATATAACTGACAGGTGAAGGTATAACATCGATTATCTTGTCACAGAGGCACCTGTCTTGGGGGTATATTTATTATGCAGCAAGTGAACATTCAGCTCTTGAAGTCGATGTGCTGGAAGCAGGACAGATGGAGAAGTGTAAGGATCTAAGCGACTTTGACATGGGCCAAATTGTGATATCTACACGACTGGGTCAGAACATGTCCAAAACGGTAGGTCTTGTGGCGTGTTCCTGGTATATAGTGGTTAGTACCTACCGAAAGTGCTCCAGGGAAGGACATCCGGTGAACTGGTCAACCATCGATGCGTGTGCGGAGTGAAGTAACATAACTACAATCTACACCGGAGGAGGAAAATACATGTCGTGGTTAATTAAAGGTCACTACAAATCTTATTTTCCTGCCCATGTGTGTCACAACAGCAGGCTCACTGCGTCCTTGACGATGAAGTCTTTATCGCTATAGCAACCCTACGGGGGGGACTAGCCCGTTAATATGCTGCTGAAAGAGACAGAATTTCTTGTCAATATCTCAGCTTTTCAGATCATTACCACACGCCGGCGTTAAAAAGAAAAGCTCAGACGTGCAGGAAAGTGCGCAAACTCCTCAAAAACCCGGATATCTAAAGAAGGGTTAGCCATCTGCTGCCTGAATCCCCCCACTTCACTGTTTCTTCCACACACAAAATCTAAAATCCCATTTGCATCATCTACACTTCTGACACGGAGAGATGCCAGACAGGAAACAGCGCTATTACGCAGACCTGGAAGGTTTTACTGATACTTCACTACATCATCATAATAATAATGAGTCTTTATTGGTCACAGCACAGTGAAATTCTTTTCTTCGCATACCCCAGCATGTCAGGAAGTTGGGGTCAGAGCGCAGGGTCAGCCATGATACAGCGCCCCCTGGAGCAGAGAGGGTTAAGGGCCTTGATCAAGGGCCCAACAGTGGCAGCTTGGCAGTGCTGGGGCTTAACCCCCGACCTTCTGATCAGTCACCCAGAGCCTTTAACCACTGCCCCAATAACAAAGGAGAGACAGGTGTGACGCCATCTGATTTGACAGATTAGTGCAAACTGTTTCACTTTGTTCATCACTCATTGTATGTATCTGTACTGAATAATCTGAGAACTACAAAATAAACGCTAATAAATGATTCCGTCATGTTTACACGTGCTTTACTCGTGTGATAAAGGGAACAGGTCACGTGAGGAGTCAGAGTTTTAACTTTAGGTATATAAAGCGTGTGGGCAATGCTACTTGCTGCACCACTGCTCTGCCAGTCATTACTAAATTCAGTGAATTCATTCGAAAATTACTTCTCGCTAAAATGAACAGAAAATACGAATACAGGGAATAATTACCTCGAACGTCTTTCACACAAAACCAGCTGTGTGTAGTATGCACAACGCTGTGGAGACACACACACACACACATTGTGATTTAACTCCCAGTATAAATAAATCAGTGTGTTAACGCAGCGAGAACACCGAAGCGTTTGCATTTTTAAAGTGCGTGACTTAAGAAATTCATGGCTGCGTTTTGTCGACAGTTAATTATTGCCTCGTCTCGTCTCGGCTTTATTTATTAAACATCCGTCGCGTTCCCTTTGTCCTGAAGTGGCTCCCTCAAATTTGCGAGCAATTTTAATTGCGTTTATTGAAAACGCGTCAGTGTGATTGACAGCTCATAGAATGTAAACACACACTGACAATTATGAGCGGGGCTCTTCAATCGTTTCATTATTAACCCACACACACACACACACACACACACACACACACACACACACACACAATAGATGTTTTTTTTATTGCTGTTGTCCACAGAAGCCTTCAGAAAGCTGATTTGATCTGTCGTATTTATCACATCACGCGCAGCAGATGTCTGAGGCGTAAATAAAAGCCCGATTTAAACATAGAACATTTACAGTAATGTAAAATGATGAGCATTTATTGAGAGAGAACATGCTCTTGTTGATAAAACTTGTTTTTTCCCTCGCATATAGATCACGAAGGATCAGATCCATACAAAGATTATCTCATGGAAATAAGATGAGGAAGGAATAAACCACTCAGGGTCATGCAGGTATAGGAAAATAATCAACAACAGTGTGGTGTGATGAAGCGGAGTTAATATCACTGTATGCTGGATGATAATTTGGTGTGTGTGTGTTTGTGTGTGTGTGTGTGTGTGTGTGTAATTTCAGTTAGAGGAATATAATACACACCCTCACTACACTGATCTATCAGCTGCTCATGTTTCAAACTCAGTCATTTTAGTTAGTTAGCTTTCTAGCCCCGCCCCCTTACTCAAATAAACATTCTAACATCATACAGTTGTTGCTATGGTAACGTCTCCTAGACGTTCTTTCCGTATCTATGCACTACTTAAATCACTCCTTTCTGCATGAATGTTACTTTAGTTTTATTCAGCAGTGCAGTAGTACGGTGTAAATCCTGGTCTAGACCGTAACACTGTTACGTATTCATTGTCATGGTAACCACCAAACATGGTTACACTGCATCAGCATTGATTTGGAACCGTGATGGCGTCTCTCTTTTTTTTTTTTTTTTTTTTTTTCGATGAATTCAACGTTGAATGAATGCATACGTACATAAACATCATTTCACTCATTTTAGCTAAGGTCCAAGAGAATAGAGCATTAACTTCTGCTAGGTTAGCTTTCTCGTTAGATTAGCTTTCTCACTTTCTTAGCTTTCAGGTGTTCGATTAGCTTTCCCTCAGTAGATTAGCTTTCTTTGTTTAATTAGCTTTCTTTCTATACATTAGCTTTCCCTCAGTAGATTAGCTTCCTTTCTATACATTAGCTTTCCCTCAGTAGATTAGCTTTCTGTGTTTAATTAGCTTTCCCTCAGCAGATTAGCTTCCTTTATTTAGATTATCTTTAATTTAGTAGATTAGCTTTCGTCCTTTACATTAGCTTCCAGGTGTTAGATTAGCTTTCACTTAGTAGATTAGCTTTCTTTTTGTAGATTAGCTTTCTCTCTTTAAATGAGTTTTCATGTTAGTTATAACGCTGTTTCGTCTGTTTTATTTCTCAGCATCAGAAGTGAGGATAAGGGAAACAAGTGATTTTGTTTCAGGTAGATTTTTATTCAGTGTGTGGAGGAAATAGTGGAGGAGAAGATTCAGCAGCAGATGGCTAACGCTTTTCCTCAGAGCCTGTGAGGATTTTGTGTGCATCTCTCTCCTGCACGTCTGAGCTTTTCCTTTCAACCCAAGCATGTGGTAAGGAAATGAAACGCTGAGACTTCGGGGAGAAACTGAAGCCGTTTCGACAGCATGTTAATGAGTGAGTTTTCTGTAAGGTGAATATAACGATAAAGAATTCACACTGTACTGTCAAGGACTCAGTGATACACCTCAGGAGCTGAAAAACACACATCACTTCAGCAAGTACCCAGGAAAAGTGTAAACGCAGTACGATCAGATTTAATGAAAGAGGCGTGTCCTCTGTGTCAGCTGCAGTGAAGGAGGTGTGGCCTACGTGTGTCAGTCCGACTGAAGGAGGCGGGACCTTTGCACCTGTAAGTCTGACTGAAGGAGGTGTGGCCTCTATCTATCAGTCAAAGCGAAGAAGGTGTGTCCTCTGTACCTTCCAGTCAGAGTGAAGGACATGTGGCCTCTGTACCTGTAAGTCTGAGTGAAGTAGGCGTGGCTTCTATCTATCAGTCAGAGCGAAGGTATGGCCTCTGTACCTCTAAGTCCGAGTGAAGGAGGCGTGTCCTCTGTAACTGCCAGTCCAAGTGAAGGAGGTGTGGCCTCTGTACCCATCAGCCTGAGTGAAGGAAGTGTGGCCTCTGTACCTGTCAGTCTGAGTGAAGGAGGTGTGGCTTCTCTACCTGTCAGTCTGATTGAAGGAAGTGTAGCCTCTATATCTATCATTACCAGTGAAGGAGGTGTGGCATTTGTATCTGTCAATGTGTGGGAAAAAGGTGTGGCCTTTGTACTTGTGAGTCCCATGGCCTCTTTGTGGCACCTGGTATTTTTGAGCTATTATCTGTAGTATAATTTTCTGTGTGTGTGTGTGTGTGAGAGAGAGAGAGAGAGAGAGAGAGAGAGAGAGAGAGAGAGAGAGTAATATGTTTTGAGTGTCATATCTGTATTGATCCATTTATTTAAAACTAATCCAGGTAATGAGCATTAAACCTTTTAATACGTGGTTAGAGGATGATGGGACCAGTTCACTTTTATACACTGAATGATGATCAGGAATCAGTAGAGAAAATAGAGGAATGGATCAGCGTTCACATCACGCCCTCTATCAGCTCCAACGTTCCCCCGAGGCCGCTAATGATCCTTACAGCAGATTAAACACCAACAGGAGGCTCCTGAATGACAAACAAAGAATATCCTTGTCCTTGCACAAACTGAAAGCGAGAAGAACAAATAAGAACAAGAAGAAGGAGCCACATGACACCTGTATTTTCAGATGACTCTTTACATATGATTTGCATATATTCACTTGATTCTTTACACATGATTAATTGATTTTCACACGTGATACTTTAGACATGAATAATTTTTTTATTTATCCAAGCAGCAAAGGCGAATATTGTTCTTCTACCTTTTCTTCTTCTTCTTCTTCTTCTTCTTCTTCTGATTCTTCTTCTTTTAGATAGGGTGTTGTAGGGAAAATTAGCTGTTTAGATTAATTTGTTGAATTCTTCACCATTGTATTTAAGGAAAATTTAGATTGTTAAATGTACGTTACATGTAGGAAAGCCTTAGCTCCCAAGGAATCTTAATTTAATTTAGGGAAATATTGCCAAATAACAGCAACTAACCAATTCATTCGTCCACCCAAACTTTTGGTGAGGATGTGCTCTTATTCTGAAAGGTATTGCCCTCGTGGCCTCTGATAGTAATACCTTATAGTGATGACGCAATATTTCTGAGCAGGGAAACACAATCGGCAAGTTTAGGGACTCAGATCACGGGCAAATGAATCACAGGCAACTTCACTTTAATATAGACGAGACTTTATTACACTATTGTACGTCGTCGGAGGTCAGGAGGCCTGGTCGAGTTGATGATCGGATGGAGTCGATCACGGTCGGTTTCAGCTTAAGAGTTTCTTAGGTTAAAGTTACCAGTAATACTTAAGAAAAGAAGGAAGCAGAGGTCTGAAAAACAGATGATGAAACGGATGGAACTAAGAAAATGAATCTTGCTCACTGCCAGCCAGCGGGTTCACTTTTTGGGTGACTGGTGGGGAGTTTGGTCTTTCCCTCCAACTAATTTGCGTAATCTCCGTTAGAGGCCATTCTCATTCTTATTTAGTGTTAATTTTGTCCTTTACCTTTAAAAGAGGATGTTCGTGATGAGAATTAAAATTTGCCATTCTCTAGCATTCTGGAAATGTTACAACCAACACACAGCTATCAAACATGACGTCTTTAGATATAAGGAATACTTTGCCAGACATATTGGCCTAATACCAAATAATAAAAGCCTAATAGCTACATTTAGGTTACAACACTCAGCAGTTAGCTCGCTAGGGATACTAGTAAATATATACGTTAACAAAACATGAGGATTACATTTTTGGATTCTGGACATGGATACGTGAGTGTACAGGAAAGGATAATAATCAGTTTGCGAGATACTGTAGGTGGCGTGAGTATAAAGGTACAACAGTAAAGTTTGTTATAAACCTTGTATGAAAGCATGATACATTAAAATTAGTTCCATGAAGAAAGTTATCTGTCTGTGGTCTTTCTGCAGGTCATGGTGTGAAGGCTGTTTTAGACAAAGGGGTTCTGTTGGGCCCTGTTTACCCAAGGGCATTTCTGTTTTAAAATGCATAACTGTTGCTATGGTTACGCCTGTCATTTACACTACTCCCGCGTTTTCGACCCTCGAAAACGAAGACTCTTGGAAACGCTGAAGACCCCGTTTTAGTTTGAAAACTCCAGGCTCACGTTTCAGTGTAAACAGACCAAAACAAAGACTTTTGAAAACGAAGGCGTGGTTTCATCGACATTCGCCCCCTGCTTGGGTCTTCTGGATCATTGCGTATCCTTCCCTGATTCGTCAAGCCCCTACCACATGACCGTGACGCTTCCTTGATCGTATACACAACAACACGGAGACTGAACCGAGAGCTTTGCTGGCTTTGTTGTCATTCTTAGCAGCCATTGTTCAGTTAAATTCTGTATTTTATAATACTGCAGCTGCTACACGCGCAAGAGGCGAGCTACGATTAGAGAAATCTCCGACAAATCTCATTTCAAGCTTGCAACCTACTTCCTGTTTACACTTATATGCGCATGCCAATGTGCATGAATGGTCACGTGACATGCGTTTTCGGTTGTGTAGTGTGGACGGAGATCGTTTCTGAAACACAGCGGAAACACCAGCGTGGACGAGAATGGTTTTCATTTTAAAACGTCGTTTTAAAAACGAAAACGCACTAGTGTAAACGGCGCCTTAGATTTCACAGTCTCTGTTTTACGACTTAAGATTTAATCCAGGTAAGGGTGAGCTAGCCTGTGCTTATCTGAGTTGAGCCAGCATTAAGAAGGCTAGGTGGTTGATCTGAAGACATGACGGCACATATTCCAGTAGATGATCAAAGATATAAGGTCTGGAAAGGTGCCACAGAGTCTGTGTCCTTTTAGAAGATGGTATGAACTTAGAGCCCAGGGATTCTCCACCTTGTTCCAGGATAGAGTTCGGGGGGGGGCAGGGGGTAGGGTGATTGATCACTGAGAGACAACATCCTGCCAGATGGCCTCTTTACAATGATCGTTAGTGTTATATTATCTGTGTCCACATTAGCTGAGCTCCATCCTGTGAGCAAATCTGTGACTTATTGTTTGAATACTTGGGGGAGTAGGTTTGGATGCCCTCAGTGGAATGTGGTTCATTGTCTTTTATGACTTTATTGACTGCCTGGAGTCCTTAAGGTCCTATATTGTCTATGGCAGCCCATAGAAATGTCCGATAAAAAGTTGTGAAATTTGGTACACTGAACGGGGAAGGTCTATAGAACATTCTGACCAAATTTGGGCAAAGTGTTTCCATTGATCTAGGGCCAACATCGAGTCAAATGTTTATGTTCATAACTTTTGAACCATGTGTCCAATATTGAAAAGTTGAGATGAGTTCAATGTGTCCTATGACGTCAATTTCCACCTAATTTGATTTTCAGCCACCTTGGATTTAGTCAAAAACTCTTTTTCACTGTTTTTCTACAATATTTTGTCCAATCATCACCAAATTTGGCACACGTCATCTTCAGAGTAAGCCTCACGACAGAATCAAAAGACTTTTGAATACTCCAAATGGTTAATGGAGTATTCGCCTGTAATGGGCCAATAACTCTACTAAACAGGAAGTGAGGCTGTATTTCAGCATCGACGTTGCGCACTGACACAAATCTTGGGAGGTATCGTCAGGAACATGACCTGAGGCTACACAACAAATTTTGTGTCGGCACCACTTACTGGTCGAAGGTTAAAATAACATGCCAAAAATGCTTCCATCTAAGTGCCATATTTGCTACTTCTACTCCAAATTTAGTCCAATATTCAGCAAGTTTGACTCCCATCATCTTGAGACCTGTCAAAATAAAACCTATCAAAGGGCATCTGCTATTCAAAATCATTGTTCTCCCATAATTGAATGGCAAATACATGAAACTACAGATCATTCTTGAATCCCTTTGCCTACAGTTATGGCTCTGCGTTGCTGTGGTTGCTTATGCAACATTTTTAGTGCATCTGTGAATGTGTGCCTCAACGAAAATGCTGCTTTTTACATCTGTGTCTTTTACACATTTTATTTCACGTGATTCTTTATACACGTTTCATCTCCTATTCATCTATATTAATTATATTGATATATTATAATCTTATATATATATAATATTATTATTAATAATATCACATATTATTCACATGATGTCACACATGCAATTTAAGGGCATAACATGTTGAAATGCACCTTTTCATGTTTTTCATGTGATCACATATTACACACTTAATGACGTATGAAGTGTACGGGATATTTGTATTTCTGTAAAGGAACAGAATTTATTCCCATTTACCTATTTAACATAATACACACTCATGTCTACATTCTTTCTTGTTATAAACCCTGTCATATTTGAGATGTATTACCCTCTGTGAGTCGTCTCATCTATTGAGAACAATTAGCATGTGCAGAAATATAGATTTTTTTTATATATATAAATAAACAATTTTTAAATATTGTTTCCTTCCTACACTTTACACTTGAAGGTAAATCATTTACATTGGGCATCACCGCAGCGTGACTGTCTTCTCCTCACATAATTATTCAAACGCAATTTATC